>NW_017672294.1:157703-198626 GCF_001879085.1 Nicotiana attenuata
TTAAAACAACCTCCCACACGAGCTGGAACAACACAAAAATGAGCAACAACAAGAAGAACAAGAGACTTACTAGCGCCACGGGATTCCCGACACTTGATTTGTGTTGTTTGCCCTTTGTTTGGGTCTTGAATCTTGAGAGAACCTTGAGAGGGTGTTCCTAGGGTTCTAAGGTCTGAAAATAGTGAAAATAAATGACTTAAAACGGGTTGGAGGTGTCCTATATAGATCCAAATGTCTTAAACCGCCTAAGTGGGTCCCATAGAGAGGTGCTTGGCGCAGTCTCGCGAAAACGCAAATATCTCTCTACTCCAATGTCGTATTGATAAAAGGTTTAATGCGTTGGAAACTAGACTCATAGATCTTCAATTTGGTGGGTAGATCACCCCGTAATTCCAAGTATATTGGGAGAAAAGCTTAATAACATTTGACCTAAAGTTTAAGTAAAACTATGAACTTAAGTTGCAACAACTCTTGTCGATTTTTGTTTCATAACTCGTTTGACTTCAAGACTATGATACGGATATTTTATGATTCATATACCTTAAAATACGACCTCTTGAGAGTATTAAGCACCCCTAGGTTTACCCAAAAATACGGCTGACAACATCCTTGATTCGTTTAACCTCTAATACTTGTTAACCACCCTTATACACCTTTGTATCATTTAAGACCAATAGGATTAATCTCTTATCATCTCAAAGATAATCTCTTCATGGATTTACGTCGACGACCTTATGGCATGAACTAACGTATGTGAATATGGGTGGTAACAGTTCTCCCCCTAAACACGACTCTCAAGCCTCATATGGCTAATTTATGGATGCTACTGAATAAGAATGATGGATCTTCAATTTATAGAGCTCCAAACATTTTCCTACAAGAAAATGGACTAGCCAAATATGGAAGAATTATATTTTCCTTCTAGGAAAAAAAACCTAATTATGGTAAATATGTTGTCCTTTCCTTCATGAAATAGGAAAACCAATTATGGTAAGAAAGTCTGGACAAACACCTAACAATATATTCTGGAGCTACCTCACATGTCACACCAAGAAAAGATTTTTTCTCGTCTTATACTCATGTTGATTCTGGAGTGTTAAAGATGGACAATGTCAGTGAAGTTAAGGTGTTTGGTGTTGGCACAGTTTGTTTGAAAACTAATAATGGTTCAACGTTAGTTCCTCAAGATGTCAAGCATGCTCCTAACTTTCCTTTCAAGTTGATCTCCGCGGGAAGATTAGACGATGAAGGTTACCATAATACCCTCTTTAATGGCCAATGGAAGCTCACCAAGGGCTCGTTAGTAGTGGCTCGAGGAGTCAAATCTGGTCAAGTATGTGTGACACAAGGCTCTATTCTTAATGACTCCATAAATCTGGTGGAAAGTGATACTCTATCAGAATTGTGGCACCGAAGACCGAGTCATATGAGCGAGAGGGGAATTACGTGTTTGGCTAAGAAAAGTTTGCTTTCTGGAGTGAAACAAGCAAAGCTGAAAAGGTGTATCTATTGTTTATCTGGCAAATAGAAAAGGGTTTCCTTTCATAGCCATCCTCCCTCAAGAAAGCCCGATTTATTGAGCTAGTACACTCTGATTTGTGTGGTCCTTTTAAAGTAAAGTCAAAAGGTGGTGCATTTTACTTTGTGACCTTCATTGATGATCATTCTCGTAAGCTATGGGTGTATCCTTTAAAATCTAAAGATCAAGCACTTAGCGTGTTTAAGGAATTTCAGGCCTTAGCTGAGAGACAGAGGGGAAAATTAAAATGTATTCGCACTGACAATGGTGGTGAATATTGTGGTCCCTTTGATAACTATTGCATGGAAAAAGGAATTTGTCATCAGAAAACTCCGCCCAAGACACCTCAGTTGAATGGTTTGGCAGAGAGGATGAATAAAACTCTAGTTGAGAGTTAGATGCTTGCTTTCAGAAGCTAAACTTCCAAATGCATTTTGGGCGGACACACTTAATACTGTTGCCTATGTTATCAATTTGTCTCCTGCTGTTGCTTTGGATGGTGATGTCCCAGACATAGTTTGGTTTCCCAAAGATGTTTCTTATGATTACCTAAGAGTTTTTGGGTGTAAAACTTGTGTGCATGTTCCTAAAGATGAGAGATCGAAACTGGACGTCAAAACTAAGCAGTGCATCTTTATCGGTTATGGTCAAGATGAATTAGGGTATCGTTTCTATGATCTAGTTGACAATAAACTTATTAGAAGTCGTGATGCAATATTCTGTGAAGATCAAACTATTGAAGATATTGACAAAGCCGAAAGGATATATTCTCAGAGTAATTAGAGCTTAGTTGATATTGATCCAGTTTCAATTGCTAAGGCACCTATTGCACATGAAGGAACCCAAGACAATGATGGAGATAGTGACCAAGATCAAAATGATCACCATGGTGTAGATGTTATTGATGCTCCAGTTGATGAAGTTGTGGTTGATCAACAACCAATTCCTCCTCAGGTAACTACTTCGAATGCTCCTGAAACCTCTCTTAGAAGATCTACAAGGGAGAAGCAAAATTCCATGCGCTGTCCTCCTGATGGGTATGTACTTTTGACTGACATGGGAGAACCTGAGAATTATGATGAAGCCATGCAGGATGCGATGAAGATCACTCCATGAGAATGACACGTATGAGTTAGTAAAATTGCCGAAAGGTAAGAGAGCTTTATCTAACAAATGGATATTCAGAATAAAGCAAGATAACCATACCTCTGCGCCTAGATACAAAGCGAGGTTAGTTGTTAAAGGTTTTGGCCAGAAGAAGGGAGTTGACTTTGATAAAATTTTCTCCCCTGTTGTGAAGATGTTTTTTATTCGTGTGGTTCTAGGCTTAGCTGGAAGTCTAGATTTAGAGGTTGAGCAGATGGATGTCAAGACTGCTTTTCTTCATGGTGATTTAGATGAGGAGATTTATATGGAGCAACCTGAGGGTTTTGTAACTAAGGAAAAAGAAAATTATGTATGCAAATTGAAAAAGTGCCTGTATGGATTGAAACAAGCTCCAAGGCAATGGTATTTGAAGTTTGAATCTGTCATAGAAGAACAAGGGTACAAGAAAACTTCTTCGGACCACTGTGTATTCTTCCAGAAGTTCTCTGATGATAATTTTATTATTTTATTGCTTTATGTGGATGACATGCTTATTATTGGAAAGAATAAATCCAGAATTGCAGTCCTTAAGAAGCAGTTGAGCAAATCGTTTGCGATGAAGGACTTGGGGCCAGCTAAGAAAATCTTGGGCATTCAAATCCACCAACACAGAGATAGAAAGGAGTTATTTCCGTCCCAAAAGCAATACATTGAGAAGGTATTCAAGAGGTTCAATATGATAGATGCAAAAGTGGTTAGTACTCCTCTACCTAAACACTTCAAATTAAGTATTAGTTAGAGTCCATCTACTGATGAAGAGAAAAAGGATATGTCTCGTATTCCTTACTCTTCTGCCGTTGGTAGCTTGATGTATGTTATAGTTTGCACTAGACCAATTATTGCACATGCCGTTGGTACTGTTAGTAGATTCCTTTCTAATCCTGAAAAAGAACATTGAGATGCAGTAAAATGGATATTAAGGTATTTGAAAGGTACTGCAGATTTAAAGTTGTGCTTTGGCAATGGCAAGCTTGAACTTGTTTGTTACACAGACTCTGATTTAGGAGGCAGTCTTGATAATTCAAGATCTACTTCCGGCTATTTGATCACTTTTGCAGGGGGAGTGGTTTCTTGACAATCTAGACTACAGAAGTGCATAGCTCTATCCACCACAAAAGCCGAATATATTGCTGTCACAGAAGGTGCTAAAGAACTATTATGGATGAAGGAGTTTATATAATGATCTTGGCTTTGAGCAGCCAAGGTACATCTTATTTTGTGATAATCAGAGTGCTATCTGTCTCACCAAGCACTCCACTTTTCATTCTAAGACCAAACATATAAATAGAAAGTACCATTGGATAAGAATGGCCGTGGAAGAGAAATTATTTGAGGTTGAGAAGATACACACTTATGAAAATCTTTCGGATATGCTGACAAAGGTAGTGGTTGCAGATAAACATGAATTTTGCAGAAAATTGGCAGGCATGAAGCCTGTTAATAGTTCCTCTATATGAAGACATATTTGGCCTATTGGCTGGAGGGGGAGTTTGTTGGGAACATGCCCATGTTGTCCAGCCAAAGGCCCAATGGCCTAATCCTATTCTCTTTTGGTTTTCATTCCTATTTGGAATTGGATTCGGTTTTTATTCCTATTTAGAGTTGGTTTTGGCTTTAAGAGAAAGCACCACTCATGATCTATAAATAGGACAACCTTGGAGAAATATTCCATGCTTATTGATACAAGCCTTTGAAAGACTTATGCACATAAGAGTGATTTTTGAGAGAGCTTTCATCAAGAGAGAAGAAAGAAGAAAAGTATTTGTTTTGATGCAGATTTTTATTCCGACCAGCCAACTTCAAATCACGTTTTCCGATTTGTTAACCGTTGGATCGGGCTGAAATTTTGACTGAGTGTTCGTAACATCTTGATCTTTGGTTTGAACAGTGGAGTTCGAATTTGGTGGCCCATAGCATCTGATATCGAGCCTCGAACAACAGCTTTGTTTTTGTGGATTCTCCTTTTTCTTCAATTGATTAGTTGTTGCTCTTGTTGCTATTGTTGCTCCGTGTTTGACACTTGTTGTGTAGCCAATTTAGAGAACTTTTGTAACCCTCTTATTGTTATTGTGGAGTTTTTTGGATCTTTGTGATCCCGTGGTTTTTACCTTCGATTTGTAGGATTTTCCATGTTAAAATTTGGTGTTCTTTATCTTCTTTATTTTCGGGTTTGCCTCTTCCTTGACATAACAATTATATATATTTAGTTTGAAAATTTTCTACTCTAAATTAAGCCATATTTTTTCGTAATACAACTACCAATGGACATTTAATTCTCAATTGTGAGCTTTGTTAGTGTCCCTTTCATATTCTTTCCCTCTCCTTCAAAAGAAAAAGAACTTCATAATATGAATTAAGTACTAAATTTCTACCGTTCTCTTGATCGAATTTATAGTTTAGTAGAACAGTCAAATCTCTCTATAATAATTTTGTTTGTCCTAGATACTTTTGGATGTTATAGCGAATTGCTTTGATAAAAAATATATACTCCCTCCGTTTCATATTAAATGAGGTACTTTCCTTTTTAGTCTGTTCCAAAACAAATGACACATTTCTAAATTTGGAAATAATTCAACTTTAAACTCTTTCATTTTACCCATTTACCCTTAATGAGAAACTTTTATAGTCACACAAATGTCATGGCCCTACAAACTTTTTACCTCTTAAGCTTCTAAGACCACAAGTTTCAAAAGTCTTCTTTTTTTTTCTTAAACTCCGTGCCGAGTCGAACTACCTCATCTAATATGAAACGGAGGGAGTATTATAATAGAACATAAAATTTAGTTCCGAAAAAACTTGATATAGTGAAGTAAGAGATCTAACTGGACTCACATAATTGATGCAAGTTTGAACGTCGCATTCTCATTATTTCTCGTCCCTTCCCTTTATATATATAAAAAAAAAGAATTAAAAAAATGAATAAATGCAAATAACTATGTCCATGGTTTTACAATAGGCACTACGATATCAACAACTTTCATGGTTTTACCTTTGGTACCCCTTTATCATTTGACATGTTAGCATTTCCCGAAGAGAAAAACAAAAAAAGCTTAGCAATTATCATATTCGAGGAATATGCGTACATGTTACTAACATTTATTTTAAATGCTAAAATTAAATTGTTTAATTTTGTGTAACCATGAATGTTCATACATATTTTCTTTCTTTTGAAGTGGTGTAAGCTTGATCATACTAAAATGATAAATATACGTAATAAAATTAATTATTTTATATTAATTGATTTGATGTAAATATATGTGCGTATAATTATTGTAGAAATGACACCAGGTAGCCACTCTAAAGGACTGCTGTTTAGCAATCCTACATTTCAGTTTTTCAATTAAAATTTTCAGGATAAAAATGTGTTGATAGTCCTGAAGTTAAAATTTTTAGTTTAAATATCATAATAAAATAAATAATGACTAATTTCTAAATAGCACCCATGAGATCGAGTGCACTTGCCCCGTAATATTTAAGAAGTCTCAACCGTTTAAAAATTGGGTTTGACCCGAAAAAGAAAAAAGCAGAACCGGCAGTTTCAATTTAGGGTTTAAAAAACTGCCGTCGTCTTAACTAGGGGTTTAGCAACGCCGGTAATATTTTATGCTTCGCTGTGCCACTACTGTCTTCGTCAATTACTACTTCACTTCCTCATCTCTCTCTACTATACTCATACCCTCGATTCTTACTGTATAATCCATGAATTACCGGTTCCAGAACCTTCTCGGAGCTCCTTACAGAGGCGGCAATGCCGTTGTAGTGAACAACACACTTCTAGTTTCCCCCGTCGGTAACCGTGTCTCCGTCACTGACCTCATCAAATCCGAAACCATCACGTTGCCGTCCCAGTCCTCCTCCAATCTTCGCCGATTCGCGGCGTCGCCTGACGGCGTATTCCTCCTCGCTATCGACGAAAACAACCGTTGCCTCTTCATCAACCTCCGCCGCCGCGCTGTCCTTCACCGCATCACATTCAAGCATCCCGTTGCGGCTGCCAAGTTTAGCCCCAACGGACAGCTCATCGCCGTTGCTGCCGGTAAGCTCCTGCAAATTTGGCGCTCGCCTGGTTTTAGAAAAGAGTTCTTTCCGTTTGAGTTGATTAGGACATTCTCCGATTGTAATGATAAAATCACGTCGCTAGATTGGAGCCCTGATTCTGATTACGTGCTGGCCGGGTCTAAAGACCTAACTGTGAGGCTCTTTTGTTTGAAAAAATCAGTTAAATATAATAAGCCGTTTCTATTTTTAGGCCATAGGGATGTGATTATAGGTGCTTTCTTTGGAACTGATAAGAAAACTAATAAGGTTTGTAGAGTTTATACCGTATCCCGTGATGGTGCCATTTTTAGCTGGGGCTGCAGTGAAATTGATGGAAATGGAAATTTTGATGAACCAGTGGAGGTTATTTCAGAGCCAGAATCACCAGGTACACCAGACCAAGTGCAAGGGAATAATGTAGAAGCTGATAGTGGTGGAGCGGTTAAAAAAAGGAAGAATTTTGATGGGAAAGATGGTGATACATTGGACGTAGAAGATAGATTTCAGTTGCACAGACTGAAATGGGAGTTGATAAAGAAAGACTTCTTCATGCAAGCACCAGCAAAGTTATCGGCTTGTGATTATCATAGGGGTCTTGATATGATCGTTGTTGGTTTTTCTAATGGGGTCTTTGGTCTGTATCAAATGCCTGATTTCGTGTGCATTCACTTGTTGTCCATCTCGAGAGAGAAGATTACCACGGCTGTTTTTAATGATCTCGGGAATTGGTTGACTTTCGGATGTGCAAGGCTCGGACAGTTGCTTGTATGGGAGTGGAAGTCAGAGAGTTACATACTGAAGCAACAGGGGCACTATTTTGATGTAAACTGCCTTGCATATTCACCGGATTCTCAGCTCTTGGCCACTGGAGCAGATGATAACAAAATTAAGGTAAAGGGATTTAGAGGTGCTTTTATGTGTGAAAATGATTGTTTAGCTTATGCACTGTCAATGGTAGTGTAATTAGTTTATGCAAGTTATGTAAAGAGTTTCAGAAGTAGTAGTCACGGCATATGAGGCAAAACTTGAAGATAGCATCTATTGTAGTTTGCTAGGGACACCATAGTTATAAGCTCATGTAGTATTTCAATCCATCAAACTACTGAAGCAACCATTTCTTTCAGGTTATATTTTCAAATTGTTTATATAGGAGGACTCTGTGTGTATTGTAGATTGCTAGAACCTAATGATTCCCTCTTTTTTCTACCTAATAATTCCCACTTTTCTCCATCTTCAGTTTCACTTAACATAGGTCTACACTAAAGCTAAAATATTCGCTATCTATGCTTTGCAGGTCTGGACTGTTTCATCGGGTTTCTGCTTTGTAACATTCTCTGAGCACACAAATGCAGTTGCTGCACTTCATTTCATGGCTAGCAACCATTGTCTATTAAGTGCCTCTTTGGATGGGACAGTTCGCGCGTGGGATCTCTTCAGATATAGAAACTTCAGAACATTTACTACCCCTACATCTAAGCAATTTGTTTCTTTAGCTTCTGATCAGAGTGGTGAAGTGATATGTGCTGGAACCCTTGACTCATTTGAGGTACTACGGTTCTGATTGTGTTTTGATCATGCATTGTACCATTATTTGTTTTTAATAATTATAATATTATCTTCTGTTTTGCTATTGATGCAAATATATTATCTTTGGTTTTTTTCATAGATCTTTGTCTGGTCAATGAAGACGGGCAGATTGCTAGATGTTCTTAGCGGTCATGAGGGTCCTGTTCATGGGCTAATGTTTTCTCCTTCTAATGTGAGTATTTTTCTAATTCAAGATTCAGGAAATATTTTTTTATAAATAAAAAGGAATATTTTAGGTCAGGTTATGTCCCTATTTTCATTCCTCTACACTGTCATTGACAATATTTTGCTATGCACCATAAATCAATATAGTCCATTAATTTTGTAGAGCGTGATTAACTTTTTCTGGTTTTCCATAGGCTATTTTGGCTTCCTCGTCATGGGACAAAACTGTTCGCTTGTGGGACGTATTTGAAGGAAAAGGAGCAGTTGAAACATTTCCTCACACTCATGATGTCCTCACAGCTGTTTATCGTCCTGATGGAAAGCAGCTGGCATGTAGCACCCTGGATGGACATATTCATTTCTGGGATCCAATTGAGGGTCTGCTGATGTACACAATTGAAGGCCGAAGGGATATTGCAGGTGGACGTCTCATGACTGATCGTAGATCAGCAGCTAACTCAACTTCTGGAAAGTGCTTCACAACCTTGTGTTATTCTGCTGATGGGAGCTATATATTAGCTGGTGGAAATAGCAAATACATTTGTATGTATGATGTTGCTGATCAGGTGTGTGGTTTCTTTCGATGTTACATATTATTGCTTAGGGAAGCTGGTATTAAATATACTGCATGATCTTTTGAATTAATGTATTCTCTCTTAGCTAATAAGTTTTTTTTAAAACCCAATAAAACAATTTTATAATTGCCTTCGCTTACTTCCCAAAATAGGGATATGACAACTATTGTGTAAGATGTGCTCAAATTGAATTAAGTTTGATTTGGTAGTGGGTTAGTGTCTTCTTCATCTCTTAAGTAGGTTTGTTCTATTGTTGAGTTTGAACTGAAAAGCTTGTAGATTCATTGATTATATGTTGCTATTTATTTGTACTTATTGTTTTTGTAAAACTTACCCTAGTTTATAGATTGCTTAAGTGATTCCCAAAGTCAATGTTGTCACGTGAATTGCGATATATAGAATAAAAAGATACAGGTACAAACAGACCTCTGAAATACAAAAGCTTATGAGCAATCATTATGTTCTGATTGTTGATAGTTGTGAAGACCCATGGTGTTAATAATTTTATACCTATGTTAGTGATTAGAGATGGATAAAATCTTTCCCAAATTACTTTTCTCGATTGGTACCTCTTGTTTCGTGCTGATATGAGATTTTTGTGTCATGATCCTGTAAAAATTCTTCTCTTGCTTTTGAGTGCATCATTGCTTGACTGGGAAAGAAAATCCTATTACCTTGCAGGTGTTGCTGCGTCGCTTCCAGATAACCCACAATCTTTCCTTGGATGGGGTTCTGGACATTTTGAACTCCAAAAACATGACAGAGAGTGGTCCGCTCAATCTAATTGATGATGATAATAGTGATACTGAAGAAGGCATTGATAAGCAAGTGAGAAATAAATTGGCATATGACTTGCCTGGGTCAATGCCCAACCATGGAAGACCAGTTATTCGTACAAAATGCCTGAGAATTGCCCCGACTGGCAGGAGTTGGGCAGCTGCAACTACGGAAGGGGTCTTGATTTATTCTATGGATGAGTCTTTTATCTTTGACCCCACTGATCTGGACATAGATGTTACTCCAGAAGTAAGTCTTCATATAAAATAAACTTCTGAAACCCTTATTATAAAAAGAAAAGTTCTGAAACCATCAGGAGATGTTCATAGACTGAGATTGAAGGAAATGACATCCAAATTTATTGTATCTTGGCTTTCAGAAACAAAAACATCATGTAGATTGGATGAATGACTCTTCAACCATGGCATCCGTGCATAGACACATTTCCATAACACTTATGTATGTACTTTGCTTTACAGGCCGTTGATGCAGCACTAAAAGAAAATCAGACTAGTCGAGCATTGATTCTTAGCTTACGTTTAAATGAAGACGGTTTGATTAAGAAGTGCATTATTGGTGTCGGTCCTGCAGATATACCAGCCGTAGCTTCCTCAGTCCCTGTTAAATATATTCAGAGATTAGTCGAGGCATTGGCATATCTGCTGGAGAACTCCCCGCATTTGGAGTTCATTCTCAGATGGTGTCAGGTTTCTTATAAAATGCTACACCTCTTTGTTCTTCCTTACCCTGACAAGGATTTTACGTATCTGTCAGTTTTTAATCCTTTTGCATGTCTGGTAGGAACTTTGCAAAATCCATGGCCATTCTATTCAGCAGAATTACAGAAACTTGCTTCCTGCTCTAAAATCGTTGCAGAAGGCAATTACTAGGTTGCATCAAGATTTGGCTGATACATGTTCCTCTAATGAATATTTGCTTCGATATTTGTGCTCTGCAAGTGATGCGAAGTGACAGTCTCTTTGCCTTATTGGCTCATTGGTATGCTCCTTCTAGGATTTCTGCTTTTGTTTGTCAACTAGTATAGGACTGTTTATGATATTTGTTTTAATGAAAGACTACAGCTTTAGAAACTTAAATCTTGACAAATGACAATGCTCACTAGTTTCAGGATATTTCAATAGCTTACATATTATTTGCCCCCTTTCCAGTTAATTGGCCAATCTTCTTGATGCTTCCTGTAGCTTTTCAATTGGTGTCATTGGGACCACTGTGAACATGTTCTGGCCATGTATTGCGGGACTAGTATGGAAATTCGGTTGTAACAATTTTATCATGCTTCCAAGAGTTGAGCGACATGAAGTCAACTGGTTCCGTACTATCGTCTTATACTGGAGACAGATTCATGTACTTGAGACAGTAATTGGGGCTTGCAATTCCTCAGCATTCATTAGCTATCGTAAAACCAAGCTTCAGACAGTCAAGATTACTCAACCGTGAACAATTCATTGGACCGAGATGGTAAGAGCATTACTTCTGTCCATGTCTTACAAGATGGTCTGTGTTATTACCGGCTTGTCGAAGCAGTAGGCTAATATTTACATGTCATTTTTGGGCTTGTATTTTGTATGTCAATTTTGGTTTTGGTTTAGATGTGGAAGTTTTTGTTTTTAGGATGTGGAACGAGTCACTTTATACTAGATTAGGAGGCTTCTTGAAATGCCTAAGTTAATCCTAATCTTATTTATCCTTTCTCTTTAATGAACTAAAGCAATCTCACTTCTTTAAGGCAAATTACATTTACAATTCATTCTCTTCTAGAAAGGTCTAACGTCTATTAATTTGATATTGATTCCAAAATTTGGGGTCTATATGTCATCATTGCCTTTTTTCTTGGAAACAATTGACTCAACCATCGTGTAAAAAAAGATTGTAATAGGAACTGCAACGACGCAACTTATGGAGTTGAAGCTAAGGGCAATCGATGGACAAATGATGTGATGCAATTATATCTCTGAAATACATCACTGTACTGTATTTTATATGATAGAAGTGTCAATTTTAGAATGCAAATCGATCATATTGACATGAGGACCATTATGATGAAATTTTCAGCGGAAAACTATGTATAAACAAATCTAAAATCAAAGAAAACAAACAATAAATGTATTGATAAAAAATTACAGTATAAAATCACAATAGTTAACATCAAAATTTGCGAGCCATTTTGATTGAAAAATCATACCTCTTATAAAATATTATTATAAACACTATTTTTCTAAAAGATTGTTAACAGCAGAAAATTCAGTAAAATCAATGAAATTTCGACCTAGGGTTCATCGTGCTTAGAAGAGAGAAGAGAAAGTCTTTTTAATTAGAATGTTATGGAAAAAATGACTGAATGAATCAAAATGTCTAATACAATGTGTAATGCTATATACTTGACCCGGAAGTCCAATTAAGCCCAAAACTACTAAGTGGAAAAACAGAAAAAATTAAATACATACATGTGGGCTCAGCCCAGTACAAATAAAAAATGTAGAATAGTAAACCCATGACTAAGTAATTCCAACACCCCCCCTCAAGTTGGAGGGGGAGAACACCCCCAACTTGGAAAGAAGACCATGATGAGCAGCCCCGGCCAAAACCTTGGTGAAGATATCCGCGAGCTGAGTGGAGGAAGAAGTATGCAGCAAATGAATGAGGCCCTCAACAAGTTTGGCGCGAACAAGATGACAATCCAATTCAATATGTTTAGTGCGCTCATGGAAAACAGGATTCCTCGCAATATGAATGGCAGCTTGGCTGTCAGAAAACAATGGAACAGAAGGACAAGAGACACCCAAATCCAAAAGCAGCCTATGCAGCCAAGTAATTTCCCCAACAGCTTTACTCATAGCCTATACTCAGCCTCAGCAGAAGACATAGACACCACAGGCTGCTTCTTAGACTTCCAGCAAACCAGACTACCCCCCAATAGCAGACAAAAACCAGTGACAGAGCGTCTGGTGTCAGGGCAGGCAGCCCAGTCACTATCACAATAAGCAGCCACAGAAAGATCAGAAGAGTTGTTGAAAAAAACACCAAAATCAGCAGTACCCTTGAGGTATTTTAAAAGATGGAGAGCTGCCTCCAAATGGGGCAGGCAAGGAGACTGCATAAACTGAGACAAGTGTTGAACAACAAAGCATGCCTTGTATTAGTAAGAAAATTAAGTTTGCCCACCAAGGATCTGTAAACTTCAGGTTTAGGGAGAAGACTGCCCCCCTTGGCTTGAAGCTTAGCATTCAAAGGGAGGGGAGAGACCACAGAAGCAACATCTGAACAGTGAAACTCCAAGAGAAGGTCAGAAACAAATTTCTTCTGATGTAAAAGAACCCCATAATCTGAATATGACACCTCAATGCCCAAGAAATAACTGAGTGAGCCAAGATCTTTGATCTTAAATTGATCATCAAGGAAAGACTTTAAGGAAGAAATCTCAGCAGAATCAGTGCCTGTGAGGATAATATCATCCACATAAACGATAAGTACCACAATAGAGCCCCCAGAAACCTTAGTGAAGAGAGAGTAGTCATTAAGAGAATGATGATAGCCCCTAGAAGAAAGAGCTTGGGAGAGCTTGGCATACCATTGCCCGGAGGCCTGCCTAAGCCCATAAAGGGACTTGTGAAGTTTGCAAACCAACTGTCCAGAACTTGAAAGAGGAGTAACTGAGTAACCAGGAGGCAACCTCATGAACACCTCCTCATCAAGGTCACCATGCAGAAAAATATTGTTGACATCAAGTTGGAAGAGGGGCAAATGCTTCTTCATTGCTACAGCAACCACTGTCTTAATAGTGGACATTTTCACCACAGGGGAGAAAGTCTCATGGAAATCAATCCCTTCAACTTGGGTATCACCCCTGACAACCAATCTAGCCTTATACCTTTCAACAGTACCATCAGCCCTATGTTTGATTTTGTACACCCACTTACAACCAATAGGCTTCTTACCAGGAGGCAAGTCAACAATGGACCAAGTGCCATAGGCCTCCAAGGCTGCAAATTCAGCTCTCATGGCATCCTGCCACTCAGGCACAGAGGCAGCCTGAGAATAGGAGGATGGCTCAAACATTAGAGGAACAGATGTAGGAGGAGAAGAGGAAACAGAAAGAGAAGAAGAAGAGGAAAGTGGAAGTTGGCAAACATAATCAGAGAGATAGCCAGGAGGATTATGTGGCCTAGAAGACTTTCTAAGAGGGATAACAGCAGGAGGAGCAGAAGCAACAGGGGAAGAAACATGAAGTGGGGGGATAGGAGAAGGAGGAGTAGGAGAAGGAGGAGAAGGAACATGGTCAAAAGACTGAAAAGTGGAGCTGGGAGGAGCAGAAACACAATCATCAGAAACAGAAGAAGAAGTAAAGGTGTAAGGGGTAGGAAAATCAAAGGAGGGAGTAGAGAAAGGAAAAATGTGTTCATGAAAAAGGACATCTCTGGAAACAAAGGATGACTTGGAGACAAGATTGTATAACTTGTAACCTTTCTTAGCAAAAGGGTACCTCAGAAAAACACAAGGAACAGACCTAAGAGCAAATTTGTCTCTATGGACCTTAGGAATAGTGGTATAACATAAACAACCAAAGGATCTAAGGTGAGAATAAGAAGGAGGCTTCCCATAGAGCAATTCAAAAGGAGTTTTATTCTTCAAGAGAGAGGTGGGGAATCTGTTAATAAGATAAGTGGCAGTGAGGATGCAATCCCCCCAAAAAGAAGCAGGCAACTTGGACTGAAACAACAAGGCCCTGGCAGTTTCTAGCAAGTGTCTGTGTTTTCTTTCGGCAACACCATTTTGCTGAGGAGTGTGAGGGCAAGATGTTTGGTGAATGATCCCTTTTTCTGAAATAATTTAGAACCAGTGGAACTGGACCCCAATTCCCAAGCATTGTCACTCCTAACAATTTGTACATGAGAATGAAAATGAGTTTCTACCATGGCAATGAAACTCTTGAGGAGATCAAAAGCATTGCTTTTGGCTCCCAAAAGGTGAGTCCAGGTTGCCCGAGAGTAGTCATCCACAATGGTGAGGAAATATCTAGCACCATTAGAAGTGGGAGAATGATAGGGGCCCCAGGTATCAACGTGGATCAACTGGAAAGGAGCTGTGGAATGAATGGCACTGTCAGAGAAGATGAGTCTAGTTTGCCTTGCTAGGGGACACACCGAGCAAGGGAAGGATTGTTTGCTAGAAAGAGAGGAACTAATAACAGATATATTCTTCATTCTAGAAAAAGGAATATGCCCAAGCCTAAAATGCCAAAGAACATCCATTTTATTAGAAATAGCATGAGCAGAATTACAATCTGGAGCAACAAAAGTATTTGAAACATCACATGCAACAGAATTATTTGAAACATCACATGTAACAGAATTAGGAAGAGTAAGACCAACACTAGAAACATAATTTGATGAAGTAAACACAGGAATCTACAGCTTGTATAGGCCATTGTCCAGTTTACCAAGAGCCAGTCGTTTCTTCAGAGAAGGGCCTTGTAAGACACACAAAGCCTTAGTAAACTGTGCAATCCCATCAAATTGACTGACCAACTGATGGACTGAAATGAGGTTATATTGAAAACTAGGGACATAAAGCACATTATGCAAAGTGAAATTGGGGAATAAGGTTAGAGAGCCACAATTGTAGACCTTAACCTTGTAGCCATTTGGAAGAGAAACAAGACAAGGAATAGCAAGGGGTTGTATATTAAAGAGAAGAGATTTAAGAGAGGTCATATGATCAGATGCACCAGAATCTATTATCCAATTAGAAAGAGTGACTTGGGAAAACAAAGCAGGTTTAAGTAAAACACTGTGAGTAGCCACCCTACCAGCAAAGTGTGTTGAAGCCATGAGAGATGTAGATGAATCAGGGTTGACATGAGTCTGTTGTAGAAGATGAATCAACTGGGAATATTGTGCCTTTGTCAAACCAGGAACTCCAACAGATGGTTCAGAACAGTTGAGAGGACCAGTAGTTGAATCAGAAATACATTGCTGAGAGGAAGAGAAATCGACTGCCACATGTGCTGAAGCCTTTCTGGGACCAAAAGTTTTAGTGAATTTGAAACCTTGTGGAAAACCATGTAGCTTATAGCATTTCCCAATACTGTGACCAGGCTTCTTACAATATTTGCAAATGATGGATGACTTCTGGGAATCAAAACTCACCCTGGGAGCATATGGTTGTTTGGAAACCCCAGCATTGAAAGAGGCAGATTCTGAAGAAAAGTGGGAAGCAGCAGACACCTGTCTCTGTTTCTCATCACTCAAAAGAATACTGTACATAGTGTCAATGGAAGGAAGAGGCTTTATCATGAGTATGTTGCTCCTAACTTGCACATATGTATCATTGAGTCCCATAAGAAATTGATAGACCCTCTATTCTGCCTCAGACTTGACACTACCACCACATGTACACCTATTGTCTGAGTTAGCAGACAAGGACACAAGCTCATCCCAGAGCTGCTTTAGCTTGTTGAAGTATGCAGCTATGTCAAGAGAGCCCTGAGAGATATGAGCTATCTCTTTTTTCAATTCAAACACCCTTGCACCATCAGCTTGCCCATAACTAGCCTCAAGTTCCTTCCAGATGTCTGTTGCATACTCAGAATACACAACAGTGCGGTGAATGTCCTTAGTAATATAATTGGCAAGCCATGCAACAACCAGGTCATTGCACCTTTGCCATTGGCGAAGTAGAGGATAACCTTCAAGAGGTCTCTCAGAAGTCCCATGAATGAAATCCAACTTGTTCCTAACAAATAAGGCAACTAGGATTGACCTACGCCAACTGCCATAGCAAGAGCCATCAAAAGGCTCAGTAACTAAGGAAGATCCCAACAAATCAGATGGATGCACATATAAGGGATGACATGGGTGTGTGTAATCATCAGGATGAAAAGGAAGACGAGAACTCGGAGTTCCATGATCAAGGGAAGGGGAGTTATCGGAGGTAGAAGAGGTCGAGGTTTCGGTTGTGATGGCCATTAATCAGGAAAAAAACAAAACTTGAAAGAAGAACCAATCTCACACAGATTTAGGTTTCAACCACAAAAGTAACACAAAAAAAACCTAAATCATACAATAGATATGAAGATGAGGAAAGAGTGTACCAAATTCTTCGCAACCGGAAGAATACGGCCTTGTAAACAACTCGCACAAACACTAAATCCGTTGAAATAGTGAAGAAGTCTGACAAATCAGCAAAACCTAACCGAAAATTGAATGAACGAAGAGCTTGAAATTGAAGACGAAATCATCAGAATCGAAACTCCAAAACCTCAATAGACGCCAATCAGCTGAGATAAAGAAACTCTGAAACAACCAATTCTTCAACACACAAAATGAACTAACGGTCGAACAAATTGACGACGAAGAAGAAATCTCCGGTGAAACTCGTCGAGGTTACCATCGGAGAATAGAGAATCACGAGCCTTATGAGATTCCTCGCTCTGATACCATGTTAACAGCAGAAAATCCAGTAAAATCAATGAAATTTCGACCTAGGGTTCATCGTGCTTAGAAGAGAGAAGAGAAAGTCTTTTTATTAGAATGTTCTGGAAAAAATGACTGAATGAACCAAAATGTCTAATACAATGTGTAATGCTATATACTTGACCCGGAAGTCCAACTAAGCCCAAAACCACTAAGTGGAAAAATAGAAAAAATTAAATACATACATGTGGGCTCAACCCAGTACAAATAAAAAATGTAGAATAGTAAACCCATGACTAAGTAATTCCAACAATTTAAGCCGTTTTTAGAACATACCAACGCTTGTGCCTCTTTTAAGAGGAAAAAAAGAGAATGACATTGTGTAACCGTTCTCAAAATAATAGACGAAAAAATGTAAGAAAAATTTATATTTTTTTGTATATATATATATATATATATATATATAAGAATTTTATACATTCTTTCGGCTACCGAATGTAGACAATTTCTGGCGCATAAAAAAATAAAAACAAAAAAAAACGTATAATTTTTCATCATGTGATACTCTCCTTATGCATTAATTCAAAGTACCAAAATCATGATGGTTTTAGACTACAACAAATATATATGATTTCTCCTTTTTAGGTTTACTAGTCTCTATATCACGTGCCTCACACGTGTAACCCCTAAAACTATTGCAAAACATAGATAGGAAAAATATTACTATGAGAAATATTTTTATGATAAGATATTGCATTTCGTGCCAGTTTTAGAAGATGGTGTACCGGATATTAGCATTCAAAGAGAAGACCCACATAAGAAAATATAATGAAGTAATTTGGTAATAAAATACCAATATAAAATTAGGTTAGAACTTATTCGTATTGAATGTTTATATCAAGCAAATAAATATATGACTCGTGAAAGAAGTACAACACAAATAGAAAAAGGAAAGAAATTGTGTATTTTAAATTCCACCGCCGAAAGGTTTTACTTTAAGAACTTAGTGGTTTTAACAGAAGGAAATGAGTCCCAACAGAAATAAGGTTTTGCTTTGAAACTTTTAGAGTTTCTATTTCTGGTTAATTAAAGTTACTTCCTCCGTCTCAAATTATCTGTCGTGTTTTCTTAAAAGAGTTGTCTCATATTATTTGGCATTTTAGAAGTCCAGGACAGAATAAATTATATTTTTCAGTTTACCCTTAATAATAATTGTTCTTGAAAATGGAGATAACTTATAAATAGAATAAATATTCAATAAAGAGAGATTATATCTTATAACATAAAGAAGGATAAAATAGTCCAGCCTTCCTCCTAATTAGTGTTTCTTAAGAGGTGTGTAAAAGAGAAACACGATAGATAATTTGAGACGGTGGGAGTAAAAAATTGAATCCCAACTTGAAAAAACTTTCCTTGGAACTCTGCAAATCGATTGTAATTACAATGTTATTCAAAGGAAAAAAATATTCATTTAATAATAACAGGTGTGGTACAATCAAATAGGTATATTTCGTCTTTATCCGAATTATTGTTATTTAAAAATTGATATATTTTTGTCGCTCAATATTTTGCTTCTATCTATGATTGCTACATTCTCTCCCTTGAAAATAAATAACACGGCTAATACCCTAGGTATTTTATCTTCATTAAAATTAGAATTAAACATTAAAAAAACTTTAATTTAAATCCTCGGTCCTAATATCCTAGGTATTTTATCTTCTTGAAAATAAATTAGACATTATTATAACTTTAGTTAAATTCCCTGTCCTACATTCTCTCCTTTGTCCGCTCATAAAGTCGGTATTTTATACCCTTTGAAGCTACATTGCTCCTAATAATGGACGATTCCAACGCTACATAAACTAAAAGATGGAAAAGTTAATTGGAAATCATAAACCAATTTGAATAGAATTCCTAAACACGCTCTTTCTCCTAAATCAAACTAAATTCAAAACAAAAAGGAAATAATAATATTACTATTTATATCCAATAGTATAGTTATATTGTAGGGCTATTTTGTTCTTCCAACATTGTATTCATGCTTTAACTGACTTTTATACCCTTTATTAAAATTATTTCTTCAATAAAATACTAGCGTATGGTTAAATCTGTATTGTGTAGTGCCTACTTTACGGGAGTTTGAAGTCAAGTAACAATAGAATTTTTAAAGTCGTAGCTTAATATGAATTCGAAGTTCTAATACTATAACAATTCAACTTGGTCAAGACAACTCTGGTTACTTGAATGATTTTGAATTAATCTCAATTTTAATTTTCTGGTCTTGCGTAAACGTGATATGATTGAGTATTTGTGTCTGGTTTAATTTGAATTTTTTTTGTTGCTTAGAGAGTGTTAATTTAAATAGTAAAAGATGGTTCGTTGGAGCATTTTGTATATGTAAGATGCATTGAAAATTATTTTATCTCGAAGAGAATATATTGTTAGACAGGACAATAGCCTGGTATTATTTAGGGAAACTTACACAAATGTCCCAAATAAATCTTAACTTACAAACCACTAGCCATTAGTCATAGACTTACCAAAACTAGCCAACAAAAATTGAAAAACCAAATAATAGGGTTCTTTGTCTCAAAGAATCACATGCAAAAATCACCTTCCATATTTTTAAGCGTGATTAACAACATTAGATACAAGACGGAAAGAAAATTTCATGGACGGGGTAGCAAATAAGGTGATGAAATACAAAAATCTATATAATATTCCAAAAATCTAAACAAAAAAGGAACTTTTTCAATGGGCATAGTTGAAATTCATTGAAAATATGTAGATAAGTCAATATACAAAATTTGAGGAAGATTGGAGGTGATTTGGACTGGTTTTTGTATCAAAATTCGTAATTAAATCGAGTTCAAAAAAGTCTTTTGCGACACATGTATCAAACATGTATCACGCATGTATCTCACACACAGGTATACATGGATATACATGTGATACACAATTGATACAAATATGATACATATGTGATACACAAATGATACACAGTGTGATACACATATTATTATTTTTTTCATGTCCAGCTTTTACTTCGAATTTTCAATTCAAACAACCTTAAAACTTCACCAAATCATCCCAAAACTGAGATTCAAGCTCCTTAAGTTGTGCCCAATCTATTCTAATAACACCCACTCAAAACAAAGCAAAAAATTTGATATTTTTTTGCTACAAATAGCTAATTGGCTAATTTGGCTAATATTAGTAATATTTTATCAATTGGCCAATTTTTGTAATGAGCTACTTATAAATGGACATAACTGGTAATTTTCCTATTATTTATTATTCGCTTTTGTGATTAGTTTCTTTGATTTTCTTATTTTTACCTTGGTCAATTGGGGGAGAACGATCTTAGTCATGATATTAAAACTAAGATGAATACGTTATAGTTGAAAGTAAAGGTTGTCTAATGTGTACATGTGCAAGAGGCATGGAGACTGGAGTATGCTTAAACAGTATATAGGTTTATTGAAGGTGCAAAATAAGATATGTGATTGTAAGTAGGGGTGGGCATTCGGCCAGTTTAAGTTGGATATGAAATTTTTTGTTTCGATTTCGATTTTTGAATCGAAGAAATGTCAATCTAAATCCAATCCAAATAAGTTCTGATTAATCGATTTGGATATTTACCTTATTTTTTAACCGTTAGCAAAACATATATTAATATGTGTAAGATATTTAGCGTAAGATATTTGCTGATTAATTCGAAACCGGTAATATTAAGTTATATGAAGAAATTTCTTTTTACCTTATCTTTTAAGAGTTAGCGAAAGATACATAGAGACTAGTCTCTATATACGTATTGAAAATAATAAACTTTCAATCGCTTACGCTATTGAATATGCACAAAGTAAGAAGTTTAATAATCAATTCTTTAAAATAAAAATATAATATACAATTCAAATCAAGTTATCAATAACGTTTTTGACATAATATAGGAGGAAAAAATTAAACTAATTAAATATTTTAGAATCACAATGTTATACGATTAAAGTTGTAAACTCACTTTAAAATACGATATTATTCACTATCGTTTGTGAGCGATGCTAAATATATATGAAGTTCAATCATTCTTAAAAAAAGAACAATATATGTTATCAAAACTAACTCATTAATAAAGTTTTGACACAATCTAAAGATAAAATAAAACTGAACATTTTGGAAATTATGTTAAAAGATTTAAAATCACTTCGAGAATGCAACAAACACTCATGGGAAGGTATATTCAAAATTTGTGATCACGCCACAAAATAAATTAACTTTGACAACCTGAGGCGTAAACATTGCTATTTGTGGTGAATTTTATACTTGGTTCTGTAGAGAGGAATTGAAATATATCTAATATTTGACTTGATTTGGTTCCAAGTTCCAACCCATAATTAACTTGCCGAACTATAGATAATATTTTCTTCACACTTGATTGTCTAATATTTATAGTATAGAACTATAGATAATGAATATAGAATTTGATTTCCATTAAAATAATGAATGGACGAATACGTTTTCTTTACGAATTGGACTCTAAGAATGATATTTTGACTTGGACTCTACAATATTTGAATTGTTTTTCCTTTTTTAGCCATTAATGTTTAAGATATAATTTAATTATGGAAGGGCATAATAGGCGGCAGCCATTAATATGTTAATGTTGGCTAGTTTCTATGAACGTGCGTTGCACGATAACAATTGCACGTTGATGTTTGATTGCTAAAAATTTTGATATTCATACTTTTCACGTAGATTCTCAATCACTTATTTATATATATTAAGGAACCAAGAATTAAAATTACTTAAAATATTATATATATGAACGCAACAGTTGATGTGAAAGAAAATGCAATAATCTTCAAATACTATTACACTTACATAATATTTAAATTTAAAATTATTCGACATCATCATCTGAACTTGCGAATGATATATGTACTTATAATATAGAAAACAAGAAATGTAGTAGTCGTATCTTAACTAATGCTTTTTTTTATATACGATGCTTTTGGTGTTTTGGTGTTTGTTCCCTTATAATACTTTGTACGCTTAGTTATGATTATAGTTGTTGTTGTCAACATTGATATCCCTCTTGAAAACGTAACATACGAAAGTCAACAATAATAAGGGAAGATGACATTATATAGCCACTCTCAAAATAATAGCTAGAAAAATGTACTCACCCTGTTTCAATTTATGTGAATCTATTTCCTTTTTAGCCCGTGCAAAAAAGAATGGCCCCTTTCTATTTGAAAATAATTTACTTTTATGTAATCATTTATAACCACAAAAAATATATGTGCCTCATTTTACACCACAAGTTCAAAAGTCTTTTCTTTTTTTCTTAAACTTCGGGCCCAGTAAAATTTATATATATAAGTTTGACCCCCCTCTAATTTTTTTGTTTTCTTTATTTGATTTGCGTTTTCTTTGGGGACACTTTTGCAGGTATCGATTGTAAATAGCTTTGACCGTAGGCTAAAAGTGATATTTGCCCATTTAATAATATGTTATATCAAATAAGAAACATATAATTAGGGACAAGAACAAAGTTTTAAAACTTTTATTATTCTACACGTCAACTAGTGTACAAATTGATCGTGATAAATGGCAAAATTAGGACCGTACTCATATGCACAATATGACAAGTCTTTTTAGTGCTCATAGAATTCTATTTTTCCAACTTTTCTCGTAAAAGTAATTATCATAATTCTAAATATTATAATTTTTTTCAATTATGGAGTTGTTTCTTTGAAGGAAAATTTTATATTTTTTAATGGATTGAGTCCCAACGGAAAAAGGTTACTTAGTCCTAATCCAAAATTATATTTATACCCATCAGTAAATTGCTACATAAAAGAAAATATTAACTATAAAGGACAAAAAGGTCGATTAATAAATCAGGGATATTTTTGTCTCTTAACATTTAGCTTCCTAACATTCGTGCTTTTATAATTAATAATACAGATAGATAGATATAGATATAGATAGAAAACCCAATTACCGGATATTAGTTACTTGTTCTTATTCACGTAAATATAATCATTGTGCAGTCATTAAAGGGGATTTGATCCCGTTCCTACTAATTTTGCAACTTCAGAAATAAAAAATAACAAAGAATGTAAGAGCCTCTTCTTCAAGTTGTATCCCCAAAAACTCACACTAAATAACTACCTACTCATTATTCGGAGGTGAATCATAAAACACCAAAAGCCGTGGTATCTTATGGACCTAACATAGGTCACGTACCTCACGACATAAGATTGAAGATCCAAACCTTCTTCTTCGGAGCGGAAAGGGACGCGGCAAAACATATAAAGATCAGCGCCGTGTTATGGGTGACCTTATTGCAGAGCACTTCTGTATGTGATGCAAGTGAACGTCTATGAAAAAGTTGTTGTAAAGTTTCGTTATTCGTTCCGTCGTCGACCCTATCTATGTTTCTATGATTTGAAGATCAGAAATTAAATGCAGTTTCAGCTTCCATCCATTTTCTCAAAAAATAAAGAGAACAAAACCAAGATGGCACAGTCACAACTCACAACTAAGATAGAATATTTCTCATTGCAAAATCTGTATGTTTCCATTGTCATCCCTTGAATCTCTAGCCCCATTTAGACAGCCAGGGCTAGACTTCTTCACTAGATCACTTTTGCTAAACAACTGCAGAATAAGATTAGTATAACTAATCTGAACTAATTCAATGATATGTGTCATTAAAAGGGATAATGGTATCCTAAAAGCTTTCAAGCCATCCCTTTTCTAATACCTTGATGGAAGCCTAGTTCATGTTTTGGAAACATTGATAACCACGTGAGCGACGTCCAGAGAAAAAAATGTTTAGGGGATACTGCTGCAAATTAACTAAAAACTCTTTCTTTGAGACAGCCCAACTCTAACCTTGGTTGCCTTGTGTGTCCCTTGAGGCCTTTGCAGCACTCTCGCGTAGTTCGTCCGGAAGATCACAGTTCATCATGACTCTGAGGTTGTTCCTTGTTCATCATCTCTAGTTTATCTTGGAGCTCCTATAACATTTCATTATTACAGATAATATAGGTAGAGAGACTCGAGACCATAAGAGGGAAAAGATAGGATGAAAGACGAGGGTAGCTAACACAGGGTTTAGGAGAGAACCTTCAGCTTTTCTTCGAGACAAAGAGCTGGGGTAGACAAAAATGCCATATATCTGTCATAACAAACTTAGTCAGATGAAAATGCACAAAAGCCACGACACAGAGAGCATGCAAAAGATATATACACAGATCGGAAGAGAACGGTGCTTACTCGCAGCGGCTGGGCTCATCTACATCAGTCAACTCATTTTTCAGGCCACATCTTAATTTGACCTGTACGAAAAAAGGACGAACAAGAACAAGAATATTTATAACTGAATGCTATAATTGAAGAAGTTACGGGACAACACAAAAGGACAGCTGAGAGAACACAAACAAAAGAAGTTGGGAATTCCTGCCTTTAAACTTCTATCTGGCCCATTCCAGCATTTGTCCCCGCTTGAGAATTGCAAGGTTCTATAGGAATCCTCGAATTTATCCCAATTCCTTTGATGTAGCATATATAAAGAAACAAACCAAGAGAACGAGAAAAATGGTAAGTCACAAGCTTAGAGCATTCAGGAGACAGGTAAAGATCATAATAAAGCAACCCCACATCGTCATTTTCCAGGAGCCACAAGTAAAATGATATGAACCTGTCTCTTTTGCTATCTGACGAATGTAAACAATTTAGTACTTGTTATCTATTCACCACTTTTTCGTTTCTACCACAGAATGTGGGTCTAAAACCAAGATTAGAAAAGAAGGAAACCCAATGCATGAGACTCCAGAACTGTGACGATTTTCACAGCACCATTCATATATGGTTGCCACTTCACAGGAAATTGACTATCATCCTCAGATATATAGTGTGACTCAAGGAATGTACATGCTTAAGCTGTGGAAGTGCTTATGGTTGCCACTTCACAGGAAATTGACTATCATTCTCGGATATATAGAGTGATTCAAGGAATGTACATGCTTAAGCTGTGGAAGTGCTTACCCCAAACGAGTTGTACTGTAGCCCTCGACCTGGGTTGCTTCTTTGAAAGGACAAACTTGTATGTGTACCTGAAGCAATTATTTATCAGTGATAGATGACGAAATAACAAAAGAATAGTTCACAAAAAAAAACATAGGCTTAACAAAGGTCAACAGGACAATGAAAGATTCATCACTTGTTCTGCTTGCTCTCGAAGCATTGACCATAGAATGAATAGAATTCCTTCTCTGGGCCTGCAATTGAACCTGCAGATCAGCATATCGAAAAGGACAGAAAAAACAGATAAACAAAGAAACATGAATTCAATACCTACCAAAATCCTGTTTGAGCTTTTTCTCCAAACTAGATATCCTTGATAGGACCTTTGACAACTTCGCACTTGACTCATCATATTCCTTGCGTATATGGGCAGCATCTGTGGAAGCAAAACACCAAAGACATAATTTCATTATTTCTTTCTGAAAAGAGTTTAAGAGCAGGAATTCTATTCATACCAGAACTGTTCACTGGAGTTTGGAACAAATTCACAGAGCGGAAAATGCTCTTCATTGTTCGCTGTATCTTCTCCATCCATGAAGGATTACTTGTGGCCGTAACATCTGCAAAATTACATTGAGAAAAATGATATATGTATGTCAAATACCAGCAGTTAGCAACATATCATTCTTATCCTGCACACCTGAGAAATCGGAATCATCATCAGACTCAGCCTTGTATGAAGAACTTGAATCGTGGTCCTCTCCCCCAAGATCTTCAACTGGGTCCTCCGTTTCGTCATCTTCATACTTGTGCTCATCATCCTCCGAATCATATCCATGGTATTCCTCTTCGTGACTATCAGTCGGTCCTTCATCGCTGCTTTCATAGTTGCTCTTAGTTCCAGCATCAACCTCCTCATTTGCCTGCTCACTTTTTTTTCCCAGCCAACGAGAACCAATAACACGACCTAACTCTTCTTTTGACAATGATTCAGTATTTTCTGTAGTATCTTTCTCCTGGAAATATGAAAGAAAATCACAAAATTTAGGTTACCAAAATGATGAATTTCTTGATCACTAATTTCCATGTCACTGAATAGACATAGGGCAGCAATACAAGCACCTAAACCGTCAATTAGGCCTTGCTGAGTACCCAAAGAATAAAGCTTATCTTTTCATCTTTCAATATCAAATTCCTGCAATCTTTATCCTTTTGGATGTGTAGTGCTACATATAACAATAACTAGCTGAAGGCAAAGAAACATATAGAAAAGGTTCCAGGAGCATTTGATGTTGCTGCGGTCAACATTGCAGAAGTACCACCAATCTTGAACATTAAGCAACTCGTGCATTTTGATTAATCTTTTTGCACCTCACTGTCCCTTCATATTTATTGGGGTCGTTGACGAATGTTTTACCAAAGATTTGAGTCACACAGTAACTTCAATTTTGCCAAACATACAAAAGTCCATTGAAGTAGCCCTTTTACTCTCTGGCCAGGTTTCTAGGAATTCCATTTTAAGCTCCTCGTACTTGAGTGGATTAAATATCTGTGCACTTACATTGAAGGTTTGTTCATCAAGTAGTGCAAACATCACATAAAATGGCCTAACCGATGTTCAGTTGATTCAGGAAAATCAGAGTTCAGCTCTGGCGAAAAGCATGTAATAACTACATGATATCATATAGTTGAAAGAGAAGCAATCCAATACAAAATTGATCGACTTTGTGTAGGCTCTCTAACTTTCTGGTATACTTCTTGTATACGGTAGTTTCTTCCCACTGTAAGTAAAGTTAGACAAAAGAAAACATAATTGATGGATAGTCATGCACTTTATATTTAGCAGACTATGCCAGGTTTCCATCCTGAAATGGCACGGGCTCTGTATCCAAATTCTGGACAAAGTTCAATTTATCTAAGTACTTATTACATCACGGGCTCTGTATCCAAATTCTGGACAAAGTTCAATTTATCTAAGTACTTATTACATGTTCACAAACTGGCAAAAGTGTTCAATGGTAGTTAAATTTGCAAGTTAAATGGCAGTGCAAGTCCTCATTTTTTCAACAAATTGCAGTGTCCTACAAGGAAAAAGCAATTAACTCCAAAGTTCTATTGTTTCCAACAACGAACACTGAGCGCAATTTTGGCTGTATGGAAGGAGTATGCATGCACGTGATAAGGAGACATTTTTCTTAAGTTGAAATTCTGGATAGCCATCAATCATACACCAAGACAGGTTGAAATATCACATCTGAAGGAGCTTTTGACAAACCTGAGAATCCTCAGGAACCTGCTCAACTTCATCCTTGTTGGACTGGTCTTCATGCTCGATTTTGTCCATATCTTCGTCAGGGCGTTCTACCACATCAATAAGTACCAGAACAAGCAACATATACGATACAAGATGATTTTATAATGATAATTGGTAGATTGCAGAGAACACTGTTCTCCAGTAAGATCAAGAGCATTAACTACAACCAGACCCCTTGAGGATCTTAAAGAGAGACAAAAGCTAAGAGGATATTTAGATAGAGAGGAATAGGTAAATGAATCAAAGAGCCTAACAATATTTATTCACTCAAAGTTAACTGAACTTTCTTCCTATCCTCTTATTCACTCTGTGAGCAATTAACTACCCCCAGAGGAGGAGGGGGTAACATCTAACAGGAAACATGAAGTATTTAAGTAATATCCTCCTACATCAATTCCAGTTTGTTGATGATTGTATTCTTCTTATTTGGGTAATTCTGCTGATATGCCCCTTTGTCAAGATCAGTTTATCATATTCTCAGTGTGGAAAAAACATTGTAACATTACTCCCTCTGGACACATTTCTGTGAAAAAATCCTAGGAAAGATAATTTTAATTTCTGAAATTCATAAAAGTTTCAATAAGTTTGGACATCCTAAAGATGGAAAAGTGCCGGTCAATGTAGATCGCAACCTATATGTGTTGACATCATTTAATTAGGTGAAATCTCTTAACATACAAACATTTTTTTTTAGAAAGAACTCTCAACATAAAACAATTAACCGTACAGATGGAGAGCCGTTGAGTAGGCCAATCTTATCGTGGACGTCGTTCTTCACAGCATCTTCTTGAACTTCAGTTTTTTCCTCAGATTTAGTTGACTCTACTTTAGCATCTTCAGATTCCTTTTGATCCTTCTCTTCTTTTTCTCTCTTTAACCGTTCTTCCTCCTCAGCCTTCTCTATTTGTTCCTTGCGCTCTATATGAAGAGAAGTAAATGTAAGAGAACTTTAAAGAAGCAAATTATTCAACTGCTCATAAGCTCTCACCTTGCAAGGGGAAAACACCTCTTAGTGACTGAAATATTTCATACTACAGGTCATCACTTTGTAAAAATGATTAACAAGAGGTGAAAGGGATACATATAAACAATAATTCATCTAGAAGGTCTGTTTGAGCATAACAGTAAGCACATTACTGCAAAATGTAAGAGTCTTCCTTTTGTATAAAAGATTCTAGATAAAAACTATAAAGAAAGATATATAATTACCATAAATAGGTCTAGCTTAACGTAAGGTAACTTGTAATATTCAAAACCATCTAATTTTTTTATGCTTTTCGGTATCTTATTCACTTCAAACCCTTTCGGTCCCTATCATAATTTGGAATTTATCAATAAAATTCCGTATCCTTTGTTATCTATTCTTGCTTCATTTATACCATAACGTAGAAATGATAGACATTACGTGGAACCACTTCTACAGGTGTTCAAAGAGGTCCTTCTCTAGAGTAGACACAATAATCCTCTCAAGAACAGTCCCCGTTAAGTGGAGAAGAGAAAGTTACCCTTAAGCTGCTCAGCCAACTCTTTAAGTATCTTTTTCTCATTTTTCAACTTGGATAGTTCAGTTTCCTCTTTCGCAATTGACAGCTTAGCTTCTTCAACCTCCTTCTTTCTAAGAGTGACGCCTTCCTGATATGTAGCAATCTTTTTATTCAGTTTTTCTCTAGCTACTTTGCCAGCCTCCCAGCACGTATTTGGGCACTTGGTTTTGCCATCATACTCGTCACTCCCATCACAGCAATCTGCTCAATTGTGCCATTAAGGTTGTTAATACTTAATAGGAGAATTCGAAAGTCAAAAACAACAGCAGCATACATGAGATTCCCCATTTGGATATTAAACCATAGCCATTCAGATATTTGAGAAATTGTATGCAAACGCTTTATGGAAACCATAAGAAATATAGATAGATATGACTTCACCAACACAAGGAGACTGGCAAGTAAAGACCAGAGGCAAGAAAAAATGATCTACAAAGGAAAAGAGAGACGACAGGGCTAGCATTTTACGGAAGAGTTAGTGACAATATGCGCGTTAAGCCTCATAAAAGTAATCTCCTTATCATAACAAATACAAGAATAGAAGAGTAAATGGCTTCTCCCCAATCCATAAATCCCTCATAGATCAGTTCTTCATAGTGCTTTGGAAATAAATGGCGTTCTTTACATAAGCATGGCACACATAATCTGGCAAAGAATATGGCATATCAACCTATTAGCATCCTCGAGGTATGTATGTCTTTCATTCGACAAGCATCCAATCACCCCCTTATGTACAGAACCTTTTGCCCACCTTTTATGGATAACGATATGCATGATGATGATCAATTGAAATCTTAAATCTTCAGAAAATATGTGTACAACAGATATCATTGGCTTAATTTTAAAAAGCGATGTGGTGGTGCACTTTTTATTTGTTTATTTTTGAGGGATAGTTAGTGCAGCAGAACTGAAACTAGAAATATGAGTTACTTTGGACCGCAGTGGACCTAAATTTCGATTTATTTTACATTTCAGAACTAGCAAAAGGAAGAGAAATGAAGGGAACTAGAATGAGAGAAACTGGAAGAGAAAACAGAGTAGAGTGATTTTGTTTTCTTTCTGGATGGCTGGTAAACAAGAAAGCAAAAGAAAATAATTGACCTTATTTTCTCATGAATTTAGATTTGTGAATCCAAGAGGAAAATGATTTGTCTTCATAAAGGTTCCTCATGATTCATAACTGTAAAATGGGTCAGTTAATAACAATGAAGTAGTCAATCAAATAAAAAGGAAGGCGTTAAGAGACCTTCCAGGCCCAACCCCAAACACTAAGCCCAGAAAAAATAGATAGTGAAAGACCAAGAGGTAGAATGGGACTCTCAATACCAGTTTCATAGGGTAAAGGAACGCGTTTTAGGAAACCATTATCAGGTTCAACTTATCAACAACAAACCATTATCAGGACTAGAGTCACTCTAGGCGTATAAGGGGGGACAATAAGAGACTAATTTTCCTCGTTTTCATCTGCCATTGTACTATACTTTGTAAATGTAGCCCAAGGTGATATATGCTTTTTCTATCCATCTTTTCAATTAGGAATTTAAATCATAACATGCATTTGTAGCCTTTCACAGATAATAGTCCTTGCTTTTATTGAGTAAGAGAACAATAAAGTTGGGTATGCTCCTCGTTTTCATACAATAGAACTCAAACAGGTGCTATGAACAGGTCAAGCTTTATCCACATTAAGAGCAAATATTTTTCATAGACAGAGGCGGCCCAAGATTTGAAGGTAGCGGGGCACATGAGCGAACTGCTCAACCAGTGCGCCCATCGGACTTTTCACCTTAGGTTCCAAGCAAAATATATGACCGTTTTCTATATATATACACTTAAATATTCAGAACTTTTGCCAAAGTTAACGGGGTCCAGTAACCCTTCTTCTCCAAGCATAGGACCACCTCTGTTCATAGAGGAGCTTTGAGCTATAACATAAATACTTTTTGGACAACTAGAGCTAATTAACAATTATATTTTTGATTTTACACATTATTATGCCATTTGAAGTAAAGGTCACCAATTAACCAACATTTCAAACGAGGGGTAGGGGTAGATATTCAGCTAATTAATAAACAATGACCTGTGAGAAAAGGATGCAAAGAAGTACGCGTCAATGCTGATAATAAATTCTTCAGGAATCAAACTTCGCAAATAATAGCTTCTCCTCAACTCAAACGTCCAACACACACAGATGATAATGACAATAGCCAGTATATGCAGTGCAATACATGTCATTCACATATCTGCTTAGTTAGACAAAGAATAAAACCATACAGCTGCGGACCACACTAAGCACTTTGATGCTGATCAAATACTACAGAAAGGCAAGAACACGAGGATTCATACCACAAATGCGATCATTAACCCTTGACGAGTATATTGAAAGAGGAATATGTCCTGCATTTTTGCAATAAAATTTCCATTGGGGCATGCTGAGGTCCCTGCAAACCCAAGTCTTTCAATCAAACACACACATTATAGCGAAGAAAAGAAACTGTTAAACAAAAACCAGATCTTAAAACCATTTAGTCACTTAAATCCAAACCTGGCTCATCGGAACCATCTGGGCAGTCACAAAAATCATCATTGAGCTGATCCTTGGTGAATTTCTTTGATCCATCTTTACATTTTATAGCACCCGAAGACAAACCCTTGTAGTAATTCTCATCTGCAATCACAAGCAAATCATTTTCATCTCAAATGCAAATGTAAATGCCAAAAGCATAAGTATTTTTTTATCTAAAAATCTTGAAAGACCGAGATCAAACGGGCAAATCAAATGCAAAATCCATAAACAAAACATTTGGTTTATTCACTAAGCAAAGCTATCAGTATCTCCACAAGAAAGAAACATGAAATTAAGAAATGGCCAAATCAAATGCTGAAAACTTTGCTTATGCAGCAGTAAGAGTTACTAAAACCTGGGGAAAAAAAACACGAAATGAGCACAGCAAATGCAAAATCAACACCAAACAAAACATCAAAATCTCAAAGTCCATGAAATCCAGAAATGGACATATCAAACGCAAAGATCTTCCAACAAGGCAATACAAATGACAACAATCTCCACATAAGAAAACGATATCACAAAATGGGCATTTCATTTGTCAAAGAAACTTCTATTCACGCAGAGCTACAACCAGTACTATAATCTCATTAAATAGGCATGTCAAATGAATACAGCAATAATTACCATTTCCCAGCAAAAATTAAAAATCACAAATGGCGTACAAACTCCAAAATTCATAAAGAGTAGACTTTGTTTATCACAGCCAACAAAAAGAACTGCTACTAAAATCCCAAAACTTGAACAAAATCACCAAATGGACATGTCAAGTGCAAAAGTACATAAACAGAATATATTGCTTTCCACTAAGAAGACTACCAAATTATCATATACATGAGATCAAGACATGGGCATATCAAAAGAATTCACGTTATATACACTAACAATATAACGTAAATTCTTTTGATATGCTCATGTCTGCGTACACACTACCCTCCCCAAACCCCACTTGTGAGATTATACTGGGTTATTGTTGTTGTTGTTGTTATTGTTGTTGTTGTACACTAACAATATAAAGATTTTTTTCTACTATTAGTGAATTTTAACCTATGATTGCAGGTCCCAACATTTTACCAGATTACTAATTAATGTTTATCAAGAAATTTACTCGTATTTACCCAATAAGTGATTTGATTGCATAAATATTTCTCAAACTGTCAATGCAATAGAACTTAAACTCATATCAAAAATGCAAATGCCATAGCAGAAAATCTTGTGTACAATGCAATAAAGCTTTTCTAAAATCCCTAAAACTAAAATGAACAATCACGAAATGGGCATATAAAAATGCTATTGCCTTAACAAAACATTATTAAAATCCCAAAAATTGAAAATTCACCAAATTGACATAACAAAAATGCAAATGCAGTAACAGCAAATCGTCTCTATACATCAATAAAAATCACTAAAATCCCAACAAAAAGTTGGAAAAAAATGAAATGTGCATATAAAGAGCGAAACCCATAAAATATTTTATTATTTTAATACCTTGAGGGGAAAATCCGTTGGAATGAAGAGATTCCGATCTATCAATCAAAGTTAAACAAAGAGCATAACACATTAACAACAAGAGTGGCACTGCTCGTATCTCCATCTCTATAATAGTAATACAATTTTGAGCTGTTTTTTTTTTCGCTCTTTTCTTTATGTACAATTCAAGTAAATAATCAGGATCAAGTTTGCAGTTTTGCTAAATACTTAATTTGGAAATTCAATCTGAAGGAGAAATTGAGTAAAAGGGTTATGGGGGAATTTTTGTTTCTATATTTGGCAATGTGGAAGGAGCTAATACAGTGTGAATTGCAGTGTGAGTGTGTACAGCCCAATCACAACATTTTCCAGTTTCTAACGCTGTGATGCCCATTGGGGGAACTAAACGCTGTCGTTTTGATTCTCATTTTTGTGAAATCCACTTCAGACACATGAAAACTAAGTAGGCGTTTGGACATAAGAAATTGTAAAATTCTAAAAAATGGTGAAAAAAAATTACGAGTGAAAATGGTATTTGAAATTTAGAGTTGTGTTTGGACATAAATTTTCAGTTTGGGTCGTTTTCGAAGTTTTGTGAGTGATTTGAGTGAATTTAGAAAAACAGCTTTTTGCAGTTTTTCAAATTTTCGAAAATTTTCAAAATGCATCTTCAAATGAAAATTGAAAATTTTATAAACAAACGCTGATTTAGAAAAAAAGTGAATTTTTTTGGGAAAAATCTTCCATCAAATTTTATGTCCAAACGGGCACTAATACTAGTACTTGTTTGAATGGTTGTCTCATATCGTTTCATAATATATTGTACTTTACTGTATTATATTGTAGTATATATTTTAATAAAAGTAATATTCGGATAGATTATATTATTTGTTATCGTTTTATAATATCATACACCCGTAATATGAAGAAACTGACAATATTATTTTAAAAAAGTAGAATACAGGGTGAAATAAAATAGGATTATTTAATAATAAGAATGGGCAAGATGAGAGAGAAAAATATGGTAACAACATGATCATACCAAATCAGTGGTCACGTAAAGTGGCATTTTTCGTTCATATGTAATAACGAATTTATCAATATGATACAGTAAAAGTTAAGTAACAATTAAAATAATTATTATATTTAAAGTTACAATACAATATAATATAATATGTAACGACCATCCAAATAAGTTGTTAAGAGGATAATAGCATAGCCTTTTTGGTTCATGTAGTAAATAGTGAATTATTTTTTGTTAACAAAGTTATTCAAAAGTTAAAAGAGAAACTCTTAAAAGAGGTTTGAAAGAGCGTAGGAAGTACTTCATGTTTCATATATATATATATATATATATATATATATATATATATATATATATATATATATATATATATATATATATATATATATAAATATTAGCATCAACTGACAGACTCCTTCAAAAGGTTGGTACAAAATCAATATTGATGGCGCTTCTAAAAGCAATAGCCTATAGGGAGCAATAAGCGAAGCCATATGAAACATCAAGGGCCAATGAAAAATGGGATACCAAAAAAAAAACATGTAGTAGCGCCAATTCAAGTAGAATTACAAGCATTGCAGCAGGCATTTCAACTCATTGTCAAGGAAACAAATTTCCAGTCGAAGTGGAGACGGATGCCACGGAGATTATAAGATTTCTTCATGATGATTATTCAACTTACAATAATTTAATCTATGACTGCAGGTGATTAATGGAGAAGGCATTGCAAAAAGGAGAAATCGTAGTGAAACAGAGCTTTCGTGAAGGAAACAGTGTCGCACATCTTTTGGCAAGGGAAGCTCTTATGCAACCTAGTTATAATAAATTATGTACTTTTGCTTAACCTCTTGAATCTGTGATAGATGCCTATCACAGATCAGGAAGATTTTGTCTATGTAAGAACAATTTTGAATATTATGTGTTGTAAGTTGGCTGCCTTAGGTAATGACAATTCCTTAAGAGGCATAATTATAGCCCACCGAGGCCTTTGTAATGACGGTAGTTTGCTACCGAACGTACTCTAGTTATTATTAATAAATAAATATCTTTTATGCTAAAAAAAATAAAAAAAAAAAGGTTCATCAACAACTCAATATCTCAAATTTATACATAAGAAAATGTATGACACTCTGTCATATGATTTTAATTGTACAAACTTGCAAACTTGTAACTGGTCTAAAATACTGCAAAGTTAACTTATGGAGTGCATTATTCTGTAATTTTATCAACAAAAAATATAGCAGATTGCTTTGCTATCTTCCATCCAATTAAGAGTTCAAATATGTCTATATCGTTATCAAAATTAGAAAGAACGTAGAGTTTGACGCACTTCTCCCTCTTTTATTTTTAACTAGTTTTAGGGTACGTGCGTTGTACGTATAAGATGCGTCTGTTAGTAAGAAAATTGTATATGACGAGAATGAACTATGTATAATAGCAATTAACATACAATTGAAATGAAAAATGAGTGTAATTACAGTAATATAATAGGTGAATTCAAATGTGTTAGGATATCTCCTGAACCTGCAAAAATCAACACTTCGATTAGTTAAGGTATTGAATAGAATTTCTAATTACAAATAATATATTTTATGAGTTAATAACAATTATATTATTATATCTTACTTAATATCTCTTTATAGACAATATTCAAAATTTTAAAAGAAATTATTTAAAAGAAATACTTAAAAACCACTAATAAGGATTTAACATAATAAAAAAAATATTAATAATGCACTGACGTATGTTAATCCAACCAGAATGCGCGTACTACTAAATTATTAATTTAGACACTTCTTACCTTGTCATTCTTTCTAACCTAGTTAGGATCCTCTAATATTGCAATTGTTTTACGAAGAACTACAATCCATCATCACTAATATTGACAAACATAAATTATTTCTTGTTGGTGAGTGAATAGGAGTTTTTGACTTCCTGTACTTATGAATTTATTTTGAGTTCATACATTAAGCAAAGTCGTATCAAATTGAGGATTAATATGCTTTTATTCACATATACAAGAACACACAGTATTGCACAGTAAAACTATTTTTTTAATAGTAGCATAAATATCGAATAAAGCTAAAGCAATTAACTTAGCATATAGTTTAACAGTTTGTTTGGATGGTTGTTACCTATTGTATCGTATCGTATTGTTACTTTAAATATAATGTTTGTTTTGATTGTTACTTAAATTTTATTGTATCGTATCGTTAAATCCGTCGTTACGTAACGATGAAATGTGCCACTTTATGTAACGACCGATTTGGTGTGGTCGCGTCGTTTCCTTGTGTTTTTCTCTCAATCTCACCCTTCATTATTATTAAATAATTTTATTTTATCATTTACCCTACCTTTTTATATACCGTATCATAATTTTTCTTTATAATATTACAAGTTTATTCATCATATCACAGGTGCGTGATACCATGAAACTACGCTAAAACGATACAATCTATCCAAACATTGTATTCATCAAACGATACAGTACAATACAATACAATACGATACGATACATTATGAAACGATACGTAACAACCATCCAAACAAGCTGTAAGTAAATTGATATTAAAAATAAGAAAAATGCATAAGTACCCCCCATCCTGTGACCGAAATCCTAACTACACACTTTTCCTTTTCGGGGGTCCTATTACCCCCTTGAACTATTTTAAAATGAAATTATTACCCCCTAAATGCTTACGTGGCAAAGTGAGTGCATTTCACCCTCTTAAAGAGAGTGACAAAAACAAATACTAAATTTTTATTTTTAATATTCCTTTTATTAAATATATACAGCTTTTTAGTTTTTCTTTTCTTTTTTCTATTTCTTTTTTAATTTCTTTTCTTACTCCACCCGACTAGCAACATAGCCGATGCCACCACCGCGTCACAACCCCAAATTTCTTCACCACTGAAACCCTAATTTATACTCTCCACTCTCTTATTTTCGTAAGTCCATAGCTGCATCCCCCATTTTTTAACTCCCCAACAACTCTCGTCTCTCTCTCTAATTCGTTCTGCCACCGCCGCCGTCCCGGCGGCTTGGATGGCCGGCGATCACGACCTCCCTCTTTCTCTGTCTCATCTTTCTCCCTCAGTTTAACTAGTTTTTTAAAAGACAAAAATTGTTTAACATCTCAGTAATTCAGATTCATTCTAAATGATTTGAGAAGTAAACAAATCTGTGAAGGATTCGGGGTTGTAGAAAATTTACCTATTATCAGTCTATAAATTTGCAAGAAAATAAACCAGGTTGTGAAGGAAGTCCCTCGTCGAAAAATTTTCCGACCATCCAAATCCATTTTTTTCGGCCAAAATTTGCAGAACTTTCATCTGCGGATCCATCGTATTAACAACAGATCCCACCATTTATGATTATATTCTTCTTGTATAACCACAAACTAAACAATAATTTCAGAAGAAAAAGGACATAAAAAAGAAAATCTGAAAAGAATTTTGTGGGATGGGGGTGGTCATGTTTTGGGAAGAAGTTACATAATTGGAGGAAGAGAAGGGAAAGAAAAAGAAAGAAAAAAGAATAGAATAATAGTACAAAAAACAAGGGAAGAAGAAATGATTAAAAAAATTCCTAATGAAATGGACCTGGCGTGTGGCTTCAATGACCAGCATATGATGTGGTTGTGGCCTTTTAAGGGTGTAACAATTCTATTTTAAAATAGTTCAGGGGGGTAACAGGACCCCCGAAGAGAAAATGTGTGTAGTTGGGATTTCGGTCATAGGTTTGGGGGAGGGGGAGGGGTACTTATGCATTTTCCCTTAAAAATACCTCAATCTCAAAACTCAAATAGTAAAAAAAAATATCATAGCTAAACTGCAACAAAGCCATATAACTTTCAGAACGTAATAAATTAGACATCACAACATTACCAATAAATATAACATTATTTAAGAGATCAATAAGAAAATTTATTTACCTGAACTAATAAGGCTGTCAAAATTTTGGGTTAATACAAGGACACCATTGCCAAGGGCTTTTCTTTAAGAGCACAATTTTAATATTGCGATATGTATAATATAATCAATTAAAAGGTAATTAAAATTAATTTTTTCTTACAAATTACGAGCAACTTGAGCTGGCATAACAATTAGTAATTAAAATCATCAAACACAAAGTGAAAATAATCTTAAATTTAAACAATATTTAATTTGTACGAGTTAATTGTCTAACCAATTTTATGTGACGAATGCAACGATCCAAAAAAAGAATGTGTACAACATTCATATACGATTCATTTTAAACCCATGATCATATAAGAGGCATTGTAAATAATATCACAATTGACAAACTTTCAAATTTCAATATGCAATTGTTTATGAGTAATGCATTAAAGACCATTAATACACAACTTTAAGAATATAGAACAAGGTAGAAAATTTACCTCAATTCACAAGTAAATTTACCTGTACGAGCGTTGATACTATAAATAATTTATAATAAAGAATGCAGGATAGTGGCTTCTTTTATAAAGTGGTTAGCTCCTCCTTAGTTTAACTGTTTTGGTACTAAATTTCTAGAAACCTTAATGTCACGATCCCAAATACCCCGGTTGTGATGGCGCCTATCACGGAACTAGGCCAGCCGAAACAATACGAACAATATAGAAGATCTTTTGTAAAATTTGTATTTTCTAAACAGATTAAGTCTCAAATCTTTCATATTAATATATATCAACAGAAATACGCGGAAACAAGTATGTAAATACATGAACTCAGCCCGAATCTGGTGTCACTAGCCATGAGCTACTAAGTACAACTCAACATTGTCTACTTAACAGAAAATAAGTCTGAAATACAAATTACTAGGATAGGAAGGAGAAAGGCAGGGCTGCGAACGCCGTACAGCTACCTTGCAATCTCCGGATAAGACTCCGAAGGTGCTGAAAGCTCTCACTCTGATGCTCGGGCACCTGGATCTGCACACAAGGTGCAGGGAGTAAAGTGAGTACGCCAACTCAGTAAGTAACCAAAGTAAATAAAGTCTGAGTGCAGTAACGAGCATTTAAAATCATATGTATACTTATCAAGAACTTCAACAGAACTATCAAAGGCAAAATCTACAGTTCCATAACCAAATGTCTTGTAAAATCTCTAGTTTCAATGAAAATCCTTTAAAACATATTCAGCATTTTCATTAGAGGCTCAGTATAAAAGAAGAGTGAAAACAGGAAATCTCACAAACAAGCCACTCGGGCAAAGTATCACTCATAAGTACAGTCTCTCGGGCAAGCCTCTCAGTCACTCGTGACTCAGCTCTCGTCAATCAGTACTCACACTCAGCACTCCCACTCAATAAATATATCATAATAAATACCGCTGCGGCTTGCAGCCCGATCCGTAATTATCACGACCCAATTTAGGATTGTGACCGGCGCTTAGGAGCAAGTGCTCCCAAGTAAGCCTCATCGGTAATTTTACAGAAAATCGGACAGAGTTTCCCCTGTTTTTGGACCATCCCAAAAATTTTCCTGTCTCAAATCAACAACCAAACATCCTAATATCATACCAAATAATTGACAACTTGTCAATTAACCAATACAAGTCTCCACTATAACTAAACCACCAACTAACCACTAGAAATACTAATTTATCTTCAACTTTGATAAATGAGAACGATACTCAACATAAGACTATAATAACAAAAGAATACTCATGACACTAAAATAATGACTATGGAGGGACTCTAAGAGTTCAATGAAAAGACCATAACAATTAATAAAATCTCTGCCCACGCGAACAAGTGCGAGGCTCACCGAGAAATATCAACCTGTACGCTCTAATTAACGAAATCCACGCCAACTGTTGTCTCTGTTAAAAAAATTAACGGATAAATGAGTCGCTAGCTCAGTGAGTAATAACACTTAACTACAACCGTTTTTATTTGGGGACAAGTCAAAAACATGCTAGTATTATAACGACCCGACTGGTCGTTTTGCATTTCCAAACCCCGTTTCCTTAAATAATACTTTCTGCACTTGCTTTAGCTAATTTATGACTTGCGGGGACGGGTGGTTCGGAAGTCAGAAGAGTTTTGAGCAAGAATAAGCCTAGTTGTTTCTTTAAGTTTCTTTAAAAAGGCCAAGTTTGACTTCGGTCAACATTTTGGGAAAACGGACCCGGAATCGTGATTTGGCAATTTTTGAGGGTCCGCGGGAAAATATGGGACCTGGGCATATGCCCGGAATCGAATTCCGAGGTCCCTAGCCCGAGTAATGAATTTTTTTCGTGAAATTGTTAAGTTAAAGTTTCAAAGATTTAAATAAACTAAGAAATCATTGTTTTCATAGGTATCGGGTTCGGATTTCAATTCCGAAACTTGGTACAAGTTCGAAATATCAGTTAAGACCTACCCGTAAAATTGGGTGTCCATCCGAGTAGTTTAAGGGCGTTTTGACCCGTTGAAGGAGAATTAAGAACTTGAAGTTCAATGAATTGATTCATTTGGTTTTGGGGGTTGATTCCTCGATTTAGCGTTGTTTTGAGTGTTTCGAGGGTTCGAGTAGGTCCGCCTCATGATTTCAGACTTGTCGGTATGTTCGGGCGGGCTTGGGAGCCCCGAGCGTCAAATGGTCGAGGTTCGAGTGAAGTTGAAAACTTAGGAAAAAGCCTCATCTGCTGCTTCTGTCATAACCGCTTCTGCGGCTCTTGGACCGCAGAAGCGAGACCGCAGAAGCGGTCGTTTATCGCAGAAGCGGAAGGGGCCAGGCCCAGGG
>NW_017672294.1:199577-202171 GCF_001879085.1 Nicotiana attenuata
ATATATATATATATATATACATATATATATATATATATATATATATATATATATATATATATATATATATATATATATATATATATATATTAATTGACCTTAGTAAGTATCGAGTCGACCTCTCCCCTCTACTTCTTCGAGATTAGACGGGATACTTACTGGGTACATATTGTTTATGTACTCATGCTACACTTCTGTACTTAAATGTACAGGATTTTGAGGCAGGTGGATCCGGACATCACTCTGGTGCATATCAGTGAGCGCATCTGGGACTTCTACGGTGAGCTGCACTCCCTTCTTGCCATTCCGCAGCCGAAGAAGTCTTCCTTGTATTTTTTTTGTTGTTGTTTCTGTCTATCCTGATTCAGACAGTAGGATAGGGCATTATTCATGGTGTGTATATTCTACTAGTTGCCCGTAGCTTGTGACACCAGGTTCTGGCACACACAGTAGTAGACGTTATTTTGGGTCGTATAACTGTCTTTACATTTTATTGATCTTTACTGGTTTATGACTTTAATTGGGGGAAAAATCTATTATAATGGTTTTTGGTAAGGGTAAAATGAGAATTTAATTATACTTCCGCGTTGGCTGGCCTAACAAATGGTGTCGGGCGCCATCATGACCTATTTTGGAAAATGGGTCGTGACAACATGGTATCAGAGCACTAGGTTCACGTAGGTCTCACAAGTTACGGGCAAGCCTAATAGAGTCGTGTATATCGGTACGGAGACGTCTGTATTTATCTTCGAGGGGCTATAGGGTTAGGAAAGACTACTCTTTATTCATTTTCCATCGTGCAGTGGTCAGTATACTAAGTTTCCTCTTCTATTCTCTCACAGATGGTGAGGACTCGTGCCGCCGACGTTCCGGACCCGGGAGGAGCTGCTCCCCCCGTTGCCAGAGGCCGAGGTAGAGGCCGGGGGAGGGCGCCGGCCCGCGGTAGGGGATGAGGGCGTCCCAGAGCTATTCCAGATGCGCCACTAGCAGACCCTGTGAGGGATCCCACTACTGAGGAGCAGGGCGAGGCGCCCGCAGCTGTGCCTACTCCGGCGGATTTCATGACTGCACCGGGATTTCAGGAGGTCATGGGCTGTATGCTCCGGTTCATGGACACCATGACTCAGGCTGGTTTATTTCCAGCAGACCCAGCTGCTTCACAGGCAGGAGGGGGAGCACAGACCCCTACTGCTCAGGCTCCAGGTCATGCAGCCATGGTATATCAGACTCCGGGTGCACTACCCGCAGAGGGGGTTCCGCCAGTTGCTGCAGAGGTACCCCAACCTAGGCCAGCTGTGGAGTTCGATCCACGGAAGTTACTAGACAGATGGACCAGACTTCACCCTCCAGTCTTCGGAGGTGAGCGTCATGAGGACGCTCAGGATTTCATCGACAGGTGCAGGGACAGACTGTACGCTATGAGGATATTGGAGTCGCATGGAGTTGACTTCACTACTTTTCAGCTTGAGGGCAGGGCCCATAGATGGTGGCAGTCCTATGTTCTTGGTAGGCCCGCCGGTTCTCCTCCCATCACTTGGGGTCAGTTCGTACAGTTGTTCCTGGACAGGTATATTCCGCCCTCTGAGAGGGAAGAGCTGCGGTATCAGTTTGAGCACCTTGAGCAGGGTTAGATTTTTGTGACCGACTACGAGGCGAGGTTTTCTGAGTTATCTCGCCATGCACTTATGATACTCCCTACAGATGCAGAGAGAGTACGGAGGTTTGTCGCTGGATTGCAGCCCAGTATTCGATCGGGTATGGCCCGAGAGATGGAGATGGGTACAGAGTACCAGCTTGTGGTCGAGATTTCTCGCCGGATTGAGGGATATCGTCAGAGGGGTAGGGAGTAGATACAGCAGGACAAGAGAGCCAGATTCTTTGGAGAGTTCAGAGGTGCCCCAGCTAGGGGCAGAGGTCAGTATGGGAGGGGTCAGCCCAGTAGGCCCCCATCTTCAGCACCACCACCTCCCGCCCGGGGTGCTCCAGCACGCCCCTATTTCAGTGCCATGCCAGAGAGTTCCTACCGCCCGCCAGCTATTCAGGGTTCTTCCAGTGGGTATTCAGGTCCTCAGAGTTCTTCTGGTCCCTACTTCAGTGCTATGCCGGAGACTTCATATCGCCCACCGGCTATCCAGGCTCCTCCCACGGGGTCTACGAGTCATCAGGGATAGTCATCAGGGCAGCAGGTTGCCGCACCACGTTGTTTTGAGTGCGGTGACCCAGGCCACATGAGGAGATACTGCCCCAGGCTTAGGGGCAACGCGGTACAGCTGGGGCAGCAGCCCATGACTCCGGCACCAGTGGCCCAGCCTCCTAGAGGTGGAGGGCAGAGTGGTAGAGGCCGATCCAGAGGTGGAGGCCAGACAGGGAGAGGTCAGCCAGCTACTCCTCAGTCAGGTGGAGGCCAGACAGCCGGTGCTCCAGCTAGATTCTATGCCCTTCCAGCCAGGCCGGATGCATTGGCCTCAGATGCCGTCATCACAAGTATTATCTCCGTCAGCGGTAGAGATGCATCGGTATTATTTAATCCAGGGTCCACTTATTCTTATGTATCATCTCTGTTTGCTCGTTTCCTGGCTATTTCTCCTGAGCCT
>NW_017672295.1:0-30401 GCF_001879085.1 Nicotiana attenuata
ATGACTAAATCTAGCCACAACGTAAACTCAAGGAGTTTACGGATTTACAGAAGGATTCCTAATCAACGCTTCTAGCTAAGCAATTTAGGAGATATAATAAGTACAATCACAAAGTTACAACTCAACTAGGACAACAACATGCTAACTTTAGGAACTGGTCCGTAGTTGTGTTCAACTTTGTTCTTCAAGCTCTTGAGGATTGGTTTCTCTGTTTTGGCAAGAGGCTTGAATAAGAAACTGAAACCTTCAAGTGATGTTGCAATATAAACTCATGTTGGTACACCTTGATTACATCACTTGAAATGATGTGAGCACTTTAGTTTGTCAGGAATGAGTGGGCGCTGGAAACAGTGCAGTGCGGCAGAAACAGTGCAGGCAGTCACTTCGTTTCCAGCTGTGTCCAACTGACTTTGTACTGCTATGAGGGAACCACAAGGGTAGCAGGTCCTTGTATAGTTTCCTAGCTCCTGAAGCTGTAGCAATTCACATATAGCTGGAATCCGTTAAATGCAGTGTAGTCCAAGTGTGTCAGGTTCCCTATCTGGTTCTTGATATTAAGTTTGTTAGATCATCAAAACACCAGGCAAAAATATTGAAAACCTATCAATTACCCTCATAATTACACATGGCTTTCCAAATAGACCCTTAAGAAATATTTATAAACTACTGTAATAACTAAATTTCGCTCCTGAAAAATAATAATCAAGACAAGAAATATAGCAGCAAATATTGTATTCGATTTCAAGTGATAGGGTTACAATCTCTAAAATATCTCTAAATCTAAAGAGATGTAGTCCCCTGATTCTTCTCCTCACGGACGATGGTTCAAGAGCTTGATAGCTTGATCTTGAACTTCACGAAACGTCACGAACAATTTGAAGGTCGTCACGAACTAGTATTTGGTGTTGGGTTATCACGAACGGAAGATTTGAAGCCGCCCGCCTATGATTTGAGTTCGCCTTTGGAATTTGACCACAGACGACGATTGCAGATATGGATGGAGACCTTGATGCTATTCTTCAGAGCTTCTTTAGCCTTTCCTTCTGCTTACTTGCTTGTGTCTTAGCCTTCTCCTTTGACCCCTTTATATAGGCGTGGGGTGGAGTAGTCTCCTAGAAAACCCTAGTGGATCATTGGGCTTGAGGCTTATGGGCCGATTTATTTGATAGAAGACCAATTGACGGGCTAACTCAATAATACATTGGACTTTTATTTAAGTCAATTCATTTTAGATTTAAATAATCGACCCGATTATACTAGCCCATAGTATCATTTGGATTAATATGTATTTAATACATGATGAAATCCAAATTACTTGTGAATTTAAATTTTATAAAATTTTATTTGTCTACAAATGCCCCCTGCTTCAAGGCTTGTCGGGATGTAGGCTTGCCGAAATGAATGGCGAGACTTGAGGTACCGGTGATGACGAAAATATTTCCCTCATCATTTTGTAAGATACCGCACTGACAATTGTTTACATGTTCTATTCCGAAGAGTGAATTGACGTCATCAATGATTGGAATTGGCAACTCTTTTACTTCATTCAAAGTGAGCCAAAACGACCCCTAATAGCAAGCTTGGCTCTTGTAGCTTAATTCCCCTTCTCTAGTGAGAAAATAAATTTGGTGGCCTTTCTTATGTAGTATCAACTTAATTAAAGAATAATTAAGTTCATATTGAACTAAGTCAAACACATCTGCCCAGGACAAATTAAAATTTAAACCGGTGGATTTACGAGAAACATTTAATTTATTCACTTGAATTCCGGTTCAAAAGATATGCTTTCCTTTGATGCGCTTGGAACATTTACTCAAAGAAAACTCTCACAACATAGTGCTCTTCCAATTTAGCTGCTATAATAATATATTTTCCTTACTCGTTATTTCCTCCTATGAATTGGAGAGACTCCACATTGGCCAGCATTAGTAGTACCACAGAATGATCTTTATTACCTTATAATGGAACATAGTTCAGTCTAAATAAGATACGTAGTACTACATAGTCATAAAACAATATTAAAACCTAAGAATCCATAATAATAAATTAACTTTTGGAACAAACTTCACCATCACAAACCCATCCTTCGTTTGGTTTCTTTTCATCTTTGCCTTGCTCCTTTTGATATACCTCAGGATCCAAGTTGTTTTCTTTTTTCTCTGCAAATTCTGCCTCGATCTCCTTCATACGCTCCTCAGTGAATGGAAAAGCCTCAGCACCATGACGCATGATCATGTTTCTGGCTCCAGTCGTTTGACTATATGAAACATAGAAAATTTTAAAGCATTCCCTACTGTCTGATGGCATCAAACATGGAAAATTTTAAAGCATTCCCCCACTTTTCCGTAAAAACACTTGGGCTGACAATAATTTTCCTTTTCTGCTTTGATTTCCTAGTTTCAAACCTATTCATGTACAAATCGGACATGATATTTCCTTATTTGCACATGTCAGTAGCTTGAACACCAAGAATTTCCTTAATTTCTTTCTTGCTGGTTCCTATAAATCGGCCACTTTCTCCTTGTATCGTTGCCAGAGCAGCAGTCCTCCACTCTTGATGAAAGCAACAGTACTACCTTTTGGTTGGTTTTAGTAGGTACTCTTCAATAGTTGGCATTACGCAATCCCCTCGCTCAATTCTCCAATTATCAACTTTACACGTCTATCGAAAAAAATAATATCTCATCGTAGGAGCATCCAAAACTCAATCCATTGATCCTCCAAAAAGTAGACACTTAGAGTCAAGACACGTTCGAAAACTGAGGTTAAATTCACTTTGTACTGTCCCATGTGAACTTCTTAAACTTGGTTCCAAGTCCTGTCGTGTTCGATATTTCAGTTTTGCGCGTCTTAACAAAAATTATCATATCTTAGTGTAGGAATGCCGAAATCATGAGCGGTTTGCGGCTACAGAAACTAGACTCGAAGTACTGCAACATATCAAAAATTTGGATTTAAATTCGCATCGTATCATCCCAGGTGAGCTTCCTAAACTTGGTTCAAGTTCTGTCACACTCGATATTTTAGCTTTGCACGTCTTAACCAAGAAAATCATATCTTGGTATAGGAGCATCGAAATCACGAGCGATTTGCGGCTACGGAAACTAGACTTCCGGAGCTATAAAATAGGTAAAAAATATAATCAGAATGTGCTGCTATCTTCCCAGATATTTTCTCGAATTTAGGCAATATATTGTGATATGCTGCCCCTTTCAGTCTTGCTGGTTTTCAGAGATTCTTCCCTTTTTTTTGCAGACTCTTGGAGCAGCGCATCGGACCGTAAATTCCATCAGCAAGGATGCATTTTACCGACCACGATACACCATATCCAACACCTTGATATTATTAGCGACAAGCAGAATCCGCGCGCCCAAGTTCTCGCTTTAAAAGTTCATCCTCCAGTGATAGGTGCTTTCGGGCTCGCTAGGAAGACGCTTGACGCCTCCCTTGATTTTGCAGAATGGTCGACTAGAGAGATGAAGGATGCATTGGACAGATTTTCGAGCAAAGCAACCAACATGAAGGTCCTACTTTTGAAGTCCTCCACCCATCAGAAGGTCTCGTCTGCTAGTCCTCCTCATTGTGATAACAATGGACGTCTCGCCACTTGGAGTGTTCCTCCTTCCGGCTTTGGGGAACTTCGCTATACATCCAAATATTGGGAGTGGGTAGAAGATGTTCTTTCCCGCAACAAGTTGACTCTGGATGGCATCAAGGTCTATGACGCCATCTTTGCTTTGTTGTTCACATATGACTACAATGAGAATGTGCTCCGTGCCTTTTATGAGCTTTGGCGTCATATACCAACACAATTTCTACCTCTATTGGTGAACTCTCCATCTCTTTGTGGGACTTGCGAGCAATCGGAGGCCTTCCGGTGCATGGGTCCTTCTACGACGAAGTTATCCCCTCGGCTAAGGAGTTGACAAAGCGGACGATCAAGGAAAACCTTTCCTCCCAAGAAGTTGTCTGCACCTGTTCTCGGCGTTCTAAAAACTCATGAATGACGATGTCCACGAGGTCTCCATTCGTGATTGGGTGGAGTTTTGGTTTCGAGGTCCGAGTAGGTATGCCAAGCCTCCATAAAAGTCATCAAGGAATCGGACTACAAGCCCAAAGTTGAATCATAATCCTTCTGGAAATATTGACGCGAGCTTCCTACCACGAACTGATGAGGAGAATGTCCCCTTTATTGAGCTTGGCATGGAGGATTCACTTAGAGCTGAGACTAATTTGGCGCTTTCCTTGCATGTTGGCTTTGTAAATTTGTGTTCCCCAATAAGAAGATCGACTAAATTCGTGCTAGCATATTCAAAATCGCGTGTTTGGTGGCTCACGGAGAGAAGTTTTCCTTGGCGGTTCCAGTCCTTGCAAGTATCTACCATGGCTTGAAGGAGGTCTCCACTTCTCAAGATTTAGGCGCCTGCAAAGCACTCTTTCCTATTCATTATGTATATGGATGGATAGGAGCATATTTCGACACTTACTATCGTGTTAAGCGTCCACAACGAGGTCCACAAATGTGCAAGGTTTCTGGCGAGAAGATGGCCAGACTTTTTGACCTTAGTAATGCCCGTGAGTTGTTTCAACAAGTTAGTGCGCGACAATTTCACCATTTGGCTATGCTACAAGGGAGGAAATTGCATCTTACCGATCGCGATGAACAATCGAATTCTTGGAGTGACTTTTTATAAGTCTTCGCTCAAGATTCATCATCCTTAGGCATGATGACATTCATATTGTGGAATCTTATATCCCCCATAGGTTTAGTCGCCAATTCGGCTTTTGTCAAGATGTTCCTGGCAACCTCATAGAGCGACCTTATGACGGCTCATTGAAAATGCTAGTGCAATTTTGGGACTCCTGTGTTCATCTTGGAGGTTCGTCAAAGGTTATTGTCCCTACGCGTCCTTCAGAATAGGGGCCTCTAATGACTCGTGAGTATGCAGATTGGTGGTCAGCTCGTCGAGTGCACTCTTCCCGACAAAGTACTCACATCATTTTGAAAGTTCCAAGGAAAGATGATATTCCTTTATCCTCCAAAGATGATCAACGTCAAAAAAACACTCACGAAGGGTCTTCCAAGTCCAAGTTAAGATCGAAAGATCCTTCGCCAAGCACCAAGGCCTTATCCAAGTCTACCCCTTCGACAGCGGGGATGCCCATGTGGACAAAGGAGCTAAACATGTTTTGTTGACTTCCAAGACAACTACTGCCACTGGGGAGGTGACGAACAATCCTTGCAAAAGGAAAGCGCCTCCTACTTCACCAAACAAAGATGTTGCAAAGACAGCCAACGTCGTGCCAACAAACGAGGAAAGGACTCAAGCCTCTACTTTGCCCAATGAGGTTGTGAATGTTAATTCGACTTCCAGTTCGAACGAGAGTGATGTTAGTCACGACATACATTGGAATCGTTCAAAGAAGAAGGCTAAGGACACAAGCCATAGTGAGTTTACCGACTTGGATGCTCTTAGTATCGATACTTGATTTTTCGTAGAGGGTGACCCTAGCTCAACGATGCCGTTGTCTGAATTGGAGAAACGAGTAAATATTATTTCCTTCAAATTTGCTCCTTTTTTCATTTTTTTAAGACCAAAGTTATTTTTTTTTAATTGCAGTTGGGCGTCGATGAGTTGTATGATGACGTACTTGGTGGAAGACTGTGTTACCAGCCCAAATTCCCTCGGCGTGGCCGCAAAAAGTCCTCGCACTTCATTTGATGGTGTTGAACATCATGCTGCAAATAACGCTTTGTTGACAAATTTGAGTCTATCCAAAGAGTCGCACCTCGTTCTTCCAGAAGATGTTATGCTTTCCAAGCCAGCCGTGACGAGTAAGATGGAGGCTGCCACAAGTCAAGCAAAACGTCAAAAAGCCTTCGAGCCTACTCCAAGGCCATTACATCTTGATGCTCCAAACTTCAAACCACAAGAGACTAATTCCCATATTAAACTTTCTTTTGTTAACGCGGTGTGGCTTACCTTGTGTGAATAGATCGAAGAGTTCTCTCTTGATTCTCTGGATAGCTTCACAAAGTTGGAGGACAGTATCGCTTTGACTCTTGAGGAAATTAAGAAAGAAAATATTATTGATACTTCTACTTTAGAGGCTCTTGTTGAGGCTTTCTTCAAGACGTACGCAAATTACGATGCTTTAAGATCGTCTAAGATGACTAAAGAATTTCACCAAGAGTCACTTTCTGGTGCACGACGATGCCTCGATGATGCAAAACAGGAATATAAAAAAGTGAACGAGTCTGTAGAGAAACTTCAAGACAATCTTGCGAGTGTTGAACAACAGCTAGCTGCCTTAGCCTCCAGAAAGAAGAAGATCGTCGCGCTCTTAGATAAGCAACAAGTGAAGTTGGCTAAAAGTCAAAAGAACATTGACATTATCGAAGGGGAGATTTATACCATTGAATCCAATCATCCATTATCTAATGATGAAGCGGAGAAATTATCCCACCTGAAAGGGGCAGTTGAGACAAGCCGCCAACAAATCCTTAGCTTCAAACCTTTCCCATGATTTTAGAGTTTTTTTTCTTAGGATTCTAGACTTACGACTTTTTTTGTAACTAATACATATAATGGAGTACTTATTTCTTGGAGCAATAAAAGTATCTTTATTTTAATATGTGATATCTCTCTTTGAGACCTGGATTCCCTCTGTTACTCCCAATTATTTCTTTCTTAAATTTCAGCACATGTCTTGTGTGTTGGCTTTGTTGCTTCGCGCGCTCTTGTTAAGGAAAGTCATATCTTGAGCTAGGAGTGCTGGAATTACAATACGTTTGCACCGTTAGAAAGAAAACTCAGAGACCTAAAGTACCTATGAATTTCATTGAAAAACTCCTTTCGGGCTATCAACAGAAATTTCACGACGTTGACTTAACTGCAGTGAACTTTCAGATTTGCGTACCTTCGGCGAAAATAATTGTATCTTGAGCTAGGAGTATCGGAATTACAATCCATTTGTGGTGTCCAAAAGTAGACTTAGAGATATAAAACTCATATAAATTTCATAATAGAACTCCTTTCGGACTGTCAACAGAAAATTCGCGAAATCGACTCAACTGCAGTGAAATTTCAGATTTGCGTACTTTTGGCTAAAATAATTGTATCTTGAGCTAGGAGTATCGGAATTACAATCCGTTTGTGGTGTCAGAAAATAGACATGGAGATATAAAACTTATATAAATTTCGTGGCAGAAATCCTTTCGGACTGTCAATAGAAAATTCGCAAATTCGACTCAGCTGCAGTGAACTTTCAGATTTGCATACTTTTGGAAAAAATAATTGTATCTTGAGCTTGGAGTGTCAGAATTGCAATCCGTTCGTGCCGTTAGAAAGTAAACTCAGACACCTGAAGTACCTACGAATTTCATGGAAGAACATTTTTCGGTCTACCAACAGAAAATCACGAAGTCGACACAACTGCAGTGAACTTTCATATTTGCATGCATATAGAAGTCTTTGCGGCATAAGACCTTCTCGATTAGTCAAAGTTCCAGATCATGTATTGCTTGACCCTTCGGAACCCAAATTAGAAATTTCGCAGTTAGGCCACATGATGGGGGAACAATTCACATTGGATTCAACTATGCAAAGCTTTATGGTTGCATCATGTTTTGATGAAATGAAGCGAATTTGGAAAGGCATTCAAGACAAGATAGCGACAATCTTTCGCGTCAATTGCTTTTATGACTTAGATTCTTCGTATAGGACAAAGTATAAATATTTTCATCCTTTTAGTCTTGACATGATGTATCAGATCCTTGTAGCATTGAAGCAATGAAATGTCCATTTTGACTCGACACAAATTGCCTTCTTTCTTTCTACAATATGCGCCTATTTGAGTAATCAACCTGATGCCTCAGCTCAAATTTTGATGATCATGACACGTTGAAACACATTTTTTTTAAGCTTATACGACTGAACTTAGCATGAAACTCTAAGCTGCATCGTACCTCGGTTAAGAGGATCAAGTCATAACGTAGTTCAAAATAAGTGAGTTTTTTTATTGTCCTAACTTTGCCCTAGGCCGCCTCTTTCAAGGTTTTCAACCTAGCGGACTTTCTTTGTTCTTTGCCTAGGCCGCCTCTTTCAAGGTTTTCAACCTAGCAAACTTTTTTTATGTCCTAACTTTTGCCTAGGCCGCCCCTTTCGAGGTTTTCAACCTAGCGAACTTTTTTTTTAGGCGCCGTTCGCAGTTTAGGCTCATGCGGCCAGGAGCATAGCGACATGCAGTTTATGCTCTTGCGTTAAGGAGAGTTTATTCTTCAAGGATAATACCTCTTCAAAAATTTCCCATTGATATGGCCAATTCTCATGCCATCTGCATCAACTAACTTGTAAGCTCCACTTGAATAGGCTTCTTGCAAAATATATGGACCATCCCAAATGTGAAGTGAATTTGCCCCCAGATTTGCAAGAGGTGATAATAGGTCTTCTTACTGAAAGAACTTGATCTCCAACTTGGAAGGACCTCAAGCGAACCTTTTTGTTGAAAGCACGAGAAAGACGAGCTTGATAACATTCAAGACTTTGTTGAGCTTCTAGCCTTTTTTCATCAAGGGACTCAAGTTCTTCAAGGCGCAGACGAGCGTTTTCTTCTTCGGTAAGACCTTCTTGGACAACGAGTCTCAAGGATGGTATTTGACGCTCAAGAGGAAGAACTGCTTCGACCTCATAAACAAGAGAATAAGGGGTTGCTTGTGTCGGCGTGCAATGAGTCGTCCAATATGCCCACAAAGCTTCTTCCATTCTGTCATGCCAATCTCTTTTAGACTTGGAGACGACCTTCTTTAACAAGTTGCAAAGTGTCTTGTTAAATGCTTCGGCTAGTCCATTTGCAGCAGCATAATACATTGACGAATTACGTTGCTTGAAGCCAAAAAGTTCACAGACCTTGGTCATCAATTTATTGTCAAACCGTTTGCCATTATCTGTTATTATATAACTAGGAATGCCGAAATGATATATGATGTTCACTCGGATGAAGTTTGCAACATTCTCTTTCTTCACTTCCTTGAGAGAGACGGCCTCGGCCCATTTTGAGAAGTAATCAACTGCAGCCAAGATGTATAGATGTCCTCCAGAAGATTTTGGAAGTGGTCCAACAACATCCAATCCCCAAGCGTCAAATGGCCAAGATGCAATAGTAGGGTGTAACATTTCAGGTGGTTGGTGTATAAAATTTGCGTGAAACAGGCAAGCCTTGCATCTTCGAGCATAATCTAAGCAATCTTTCACCATTGTCGGTCAGTAGTAACCCATCCTCTTAATGTGGAAGTGGAGCTTCGGCCCAGATTGATGTGATCCACAAACTCCAGAGTGTGCCACTTGCATAGCTTGAGTTGCTTCATCTTCCCCTAAACAACGCAAGAGAACTCCCTCAAATGATCTTCGATACAAAGTGTCTTTGTAGTAAAGGAAGCGAGGGGCACGCCGACGAGTTTTGGTCTTCTCCTTGGATCTTCTGGAAGTATCCCATAACATAAGTAGTCGATCATGGTTTGTCGCCAATTAACCTTCTCAACTTCGGCGACGGCTACCAAACGCTCGAGCTTGCTTTCTTCATCCTCGTTCTCATCTGGTGGTACTATCCATTTTGGCAGATAGTGATTTGTGTCTGGCCGGGCAGAGTCAATGTTGAAGCCAGAGCAGCTAAGGCGTCAGCTTACTTTTTTTCCTTCCTTGGCATATGCTGAAGAGTTACATTGCCAAGCCATCCAATCAATTTCTGCGCATAATCATGATAAGGACGTCATTCTGGCTGTTTGACCTCGTAGCTACCTAGCAATTGATTGATTACTAACTCAGAGTCTCCAAAAATATGTAATTGGAGTTGTCTCGTATCAACGGCCATCTCAAGCCCAGGTATGAGTGCTTGATATTCAGCAACGTTGTTGGTGTAGTGTTGTGTTAAGGTGAAGGAATATGGCAAGACTTCTCCTTGAGAAGTGACAAACACAACGCCTGCACCAGCTCCTTCACGATGTGCGGCACCGTCAAAATACATTTTCCATGGTGGTTGCACTTCGATGGCCATTGCATACTCATCAGGTAGTTCATTAGTCAACTCCCAATCATTACGTATTGGATTATCTGCTAAAGCTTGTCCTTTCACAGTTTTTTGTGGGATGTACACAATCTCTAATTGTTGAAATTGGAGGTACCACCTCACTAATCGATCATTGAGGACGGGTTTTGACATAACAAACTTGATTGGGTTCGCCCTTGAGACGAGACGGATCACATGAGCTTGAAAGTTGTGCGTCAGCTTTTGAATTGCGAAAACCAATGCCAGACAAAACTTTTCGATCGGAGAATACTTCAGCTCATTTGGGGTCATCATCCTACTCAAGTAGTAGAGGGAATTTTCTTTACTTTCACCATTTTCTTGGGCCAAAAAAGGCTCTAACTGACCTTTCTTTGGTTGCAATATATAGAATCAATGGCTTTCCTTGTATAGGGGCTGCCAAATCCAGAGGTTTCATCAAGTAGGATTTGATGCTTTGGAATGCGTTGCTACAAGCTTGGTCCCATTAAAAAGGTACATCCTTCTTCATTAGACGGCTAAAAGGTTGGCACTTCCCTGCTAGATTTGAGATGAATCTTCCAAGGTACACCAATTTTCCTTGTAGACTTTTCAGTTCATATATATTTCTGGGCTCGGGCAACTTCAAGATTGCATAAACATTGGCTTGATCTATCTCAATCCCTCGATGTCGAACAATGAAGCCAAGGAATTTTCTAGAAGTAACTCCAAAGGCACATTTCAACGGGTTCATTCTAAGTTGATATATCCGGAGTCGTTCGAACACCATTCTTACGTCTTGCAAGTGGTCTCCTCTCTTTCTTGATTTCACCACTAAATCATCCACATAGAATTCCACATTCTTGTGGAGGATGTCGTCGAAGATATTCTGCATTGCCCTTTGATATGTGGCGCCGACATTCTTCAAGCCAAAAAGCATTACTTTGTAGCAATAAATGCCTTTAGGAGTGTGAAATGCAGTAAGCTCTTCATCTTTCGGTGCCATACGTATTTGATTGTAGCCAGATGATCCATCCATGAAGGACATCGCCTCGTATCCGGTGGTGGCATCAATCATAAGCTCCAGGATGAGGAGCGAAAATTCATCCTTAGGGCATGCATTATTGAGGTCTCTAAAATCAACACAAACTCAAATTTGGCCATTCTTCTTCTTCACAGGAACAATGCTTGAAATCCATGTAGGATATTTAAACTCCCGAATGAAACTAGCTTCGATGAGTTTATTGACCTCGGCTTCGATTGATGGCATCAATTCTGGCCTTAAGCGTATTTGGGCTTGCTTAACAGGACGAGCTCCTTTCTTGACCGCGAGATGATGAACTGCTACATTAGAATCTAAACCAGGCATCTCTTTGTAGCTCCAAGCAAAGACATCTCTGATGGAATTATAGTACCTTCGCTTTATATTTTGATGATCTAACAAACTTACTGTCACAGAATCAGATAAGGGACCTGACACACTTGGTACACAGCTCAATCAAGGGTCTCAAGCTCAGTTGAGTTGTTATGGCTTCAGAAGATAAAGAATCAACATAGGGACCTGATCCCTTTGGGTTTCCCTGACAGTAGTACGAAGTCAACTGTCTACAGCTGGAAAGTGATTGCCTGCACACGCAAACAGTGCAGCACAGTACAACAGTCACACCCCTTTTACCAACCAAGTGATTACATCATTCAAGTGATATCATCCAAGTTTTATTAACGAAATGCATTACAACAAAACATCACTGAACACTTGGGAATTCATTTTCAAGCACTCCAACTGTTCATCTGTCAAGAATTCAATTCTCAAGTGCATCAAGAACAAAGTACAACACTACTACAGACCAGTTCCTACAACAAGTATCTTGTATATCCTTAGTTGAGTTGTAACTTTGTAATTGTTCTTCATTGTTATTCCTACTTTGCTTATCTAGAAGCTTTAATTAGGAATCCTTTGTAAACCATAAACCTTCAGTGTTTGTGTCGTGACTAGAGTTAGTCATGTGTTGAAGTCTTTGTAATAGATGTATTGCAAAGTGGCTTGTAATAGGTGTATTACAAGTTAGTGAGGGATTAAGATTTTAATTCCTAGATTGCATAGGTTGTAATCTAAAGTTGCTCATAGTGAAGTTGAAATCCTACCAGTGTAGGTTGTGGTTTTTTATCTCATTGAGCAGAGATTTTTTCACGTAAAAGTTCCCTGTTCCATTTACTTACTGTTCATTAGCACTACCAGTGGAAACCTATAGAGGACCTGGTATCTATATAGTTTGGTGGACTCATATATCCTATCAATTGGTATCAGAGCGGGTTCTTTCTATCAGGTTAATACCTAGAAAGGATCCTCATGGCTGCTCCACCAAATTTCGAAGAGGGTCAGTCTACATACAGACCACCCTGGTTCAATGGGCAATACTATGGGTGGTGGAAGACAAGAATGCATGACTTTATCATGGCAGAAGATTCTGAGTTGTGGGATGTTATTTGTGATGGTCCTTTTTTCCCAACGAAGAAGGTTGAAGACCCTCCAGTAACGATGCCAAAAACCAGGAAAGAATACAATGATGGAAATAGGAAAGGTGTGGAGAAAAACTTTCGTGCCAAGAAAATTTTGGTGTGTGGCATAGGACCTGATGAATACAACAGGATCTCAGCCTGTCAATCTGCCAAGGAAATATGGGAAGCTTCACAAACAACACACGAGGGAATCACTCAAGTAAAGAAATCTAAGATTGACATGCTCACCACTGAGTATGAGCTCTTCAGAATGAAGGACGATGAATCCATTCAAGAAATGCACACAAGATTCACTTCCATCATAAATGAGCTATACACGCTTGGTGAAATCATTCCTAGGAACAAGCTCGTGAGGAAAATTCTCAGTGTCTTGCCCAGTTCATGGGGGAGTAAAGTGAATGCCATTACTAAAGCAAAGGATTTGCAGGAGTTGACCATAGATGAGCTTGTTGGAAATCTGAAAACCTACGAAATAAAGAAGAAGAAGGACAATGAAAGAAGAGAACCAAAGAAGGAAAAGAACCAGGTACTCAAAGCTGAAAGCAATGACTCAAGTGAGGAGGACAGTGACATTGCTTACTTAACCAGAAGGTTTCAGAAAATGGTCAGAAGGAATGGAGTGATACCAAAGAGAGGCAGTTCCAGCAAACCAAAGAATTATGACCTTTGTCATAAATATGGAAAGCCAGGGCATTTTATCAAGGATTGCCCTCTCCTAAAGCTAGAACACTTCAAGTACAACTCTGATAAAGCAGCCAAGAGGAACCCAGTTCCCGACAAACACTTCAAAAGAAAGAATGTCGCTGACAATGTTGTGAAGCAAGCTCTTGCAGCATGGGGAGATTCCTCCAGTGAGTCTAAAGAAGAAACTGATGCAGGTGATAGTTCTATGATGGCATTTGAAAGTGAAGCAAATGAATATGATTCAATATTTCCATTGATGGCTTAATCAGACAACGATGAGGTAAATTTCAGGGATGTTCAGGGAAATCTGAAATCCTAGTCTCCTAAGAAACTCATGCATTAGCAAATGTGTTAATTGATGCCTATCATAGTCTTGTAGATGATAAGGATGTCTTAACCATAGAGTTAGGAGATGCTGAACAAACTAGAGATGACCTGGTAGTTTGTGTGGTTGATCTGAAGGAAACTGTAAGTAATCTGGAAAATGAAAAGGTGGTTCTAACTGAAAAAATTGCTAGTGTAGAACATGAAAGAGACGATTTAATGTTAGTAGATGTTGACCTAAAAGAAACCATTGAAAATCTCAGTAAAGAAAAGAATGACTTAGTGAAGAAAATTAATGCCTTAGAGCAAGGAAGAGATGACCTTTTAGTTGTGATTATATATTTGAAGGAAAAAATAGAGGAACTCAAAGCAGAATGTGGGTCTGGAAATTCTGATAAAGGAAAAGGAGTTGCTAGTGAAGCGCATATCAGGCTAGAAAATGAAGTAAATGCTGTAAAAACCAGTTTATGTGCTGAACTTGAGAAAACTAGACAACTTCAAGCAGATTTGGAAAGAGTAAAAGATGACCTTGAAAAGTCTCTTAAGTGGACCTGGTCCTCGGATGTTATTACTGCCATGTACGTTAACAATGGTGGAAACAGGCAGGGAATAGGGTTTCAGAGGGAGAGAACTCCTTACAACCCTCATAGCAAGTATGTTACTATACCCGATAACTGGTTGTGTACCCACTGTGGGAATAATGGGCATTTCAAAGAAAATTACCAAGCCACGGTTCAGTCTCTTCAGAAAAACAAAGTTTTTGTTGAAAGAGTAACCGCTGAAAAGGGACCAGGTGCCACTCACAAAAAACGCATGTTACCTGCATGGACTAAAAGAGCACTTATTCATCCTCTTGCTTATTACAAGGGACCCAAACTTGCTTGGGTTTCTAAATCTAATCCTTGATTTCCTTGTGCAGGGAACAGTGAAAGGAAGCAGTCAACAATGGTTCATGGACAGTGGATGCTCAAAGGACATGACTGGGAACACCATGGACTTTCTTTCACTAAAAGCCCTGTAAGGAGGGAATGTATCCTTTGGCAATGGGAAAAAGGGGTAGATTCTTGGAGTTGGAAAGATTGGGAAATCACTCATCCACTCTATTGAGAATGTGTACTATGTCAATGACCTCAAGTACAGTCTCCTGAGTGTTTCTCAAATATGTGATAAAGGAAACAAGGTGGAGTTCTTGTCAAAGATATGCACAGTTACTAATCTAGTAACTGGTGAGATAGTACTTGTGGCCAAAAGATACAAGAATATCTACTTTGCTGACTTTGAGTCCCTACAAAGTGGTGATCTGAGCTGCTTGAAAGCAGTTGATGATGATGCTGAACCGTGGCACAGAAGACTAGGGCATGCAAGCTTCTCTCTACTAAATAAACTGGTTTAGAAGGACCTGGTTCGTGGTCTGCCCAAGTCAAAGTTCATGGAGCACAAAGTTTGTGATGCCTGCGCCAGAGGGAAGAACGCCAAATCCTCATTTAAGCCCAAGAAGGATGTCAGCACCGCAAAACCACTTGATCTCCTTCATATAGATCTATGTGGTCCTATGAGAGTGCAAAGCAGGGGAGGAAAAAGATACATTTTTGTGATAGTGGATGACTACTCCAGATTCACTTGGACTCTGTTCCTTAAAACAAAAGATGAGACTTTTGAAGTTTTTGTAGCATTTATGAAGAAAATTCAAGTGAAAATGGAATCAAAAGTAGCATGCATTAGATCAGATCATGGAACAGAATTTGACAATACTAAGTTTGATGATTTCTGTAATGAGAATGGCATTACCCATAACTTCTCAGCCCCTAGAACTCCACAGCAAAATGGAGTTATGGAAAGGAAGAACAGAACCCTTGAAGAAATGGCAAGAACAATGCTGATCGATAGTGGGATTGCTAAGAACTTCTGGGCTGAAGCTGTCAACACTGCCTGCTACTTGGTGAATAGGTGCATGATCAGGTCTCTCTTGAACAAAACTCCCTATGAGTTGCTGAATGGAAGGAAGCCCAAGTTGACTCACTTAAGAACATTTGGGTGCAACTGTTATGTCCTCAACAATGGAAAGGATCAGCTTGGTAAATTTGATGCAAAGAGTGATGAATGGATCTTTCTAGGTTATTCTTCTCAAAGCAAAGCCTACAAGGTTTACAGCAAGCGGACTCAGTGTGTTGAGGAAAGTATACACGTAATCTTTGAGGAGTCCTACCTTTCCTGTGAGAAAAACAACACGGATGATCAAGAGGGAGTGCCTATGCTGGTTCCAGGTGAAGTCATGGACATGGCAAATGGAAAGGCAGACATGATGAGTCAAGTGAAGGAGACAAGTGAAGACAATACAGTCTCTTCCTCATCAGCTGGAGAGGAACCAAGTACCACAATTACGACCACTGAAGCTGAAGAAAAAGTGCTTGATGCAGTTCAAAGTACTCCACAGGTAGCTGAAAGAAGAATGCAAAGGAACCAGTCAGGGTCACCCAGCTCCTCTACAAATAAAACCCAAGTGCCCAACTGGAAACACAAAATCTCCCATCCTCTTGACAATATAATTACTCCTCTGGATTCAAGAATCCAAACCAGATCAAAAGCCATAAACTCACTTGCCTTCTCGGCATTCCTCTAGAACCCAAGAACATTAAGGAAGCCTTAAAAGATGCAGACTGGATCACAGCCATGCAAGATGAGTTGCATCAGTTCGAAAGGAACAACTTATGGCACCTGGTACCTAGACCGTCAGATCGAACCATCATTGGAACCAGGTGGGTATTCATGAATAAGCATGATAAACATGGAAACACAACAAGAAACAAGGCAAGGCTAGTGGTCCAAGGCTACAATCAGGAGGAAGGAATTGATTATGATGAGACGTTTGCTCCGGTTGCTCGTATGGAAGCTATCAGAATCCTCATTGCCTTTGCATCACATATGGAATTCACTCTGTTCAAAATGGATGTCAAAAGTGCATTTCTGAATGGCTTCCTCAAGGAAGAGGTGTATGTAAAGCAACCTCCAGGTTTTGAATGTCATGAACACCCTGAATATGTTTTCAAATTGGACAAGGCACTATTATGGGTTGAAGCAGGCTCCTCGAGCTTGGTACGAAAGATTGTCAAAGTTTCTCTTAGAAAATGGTTTTACAAGAGGAAAAATTGACAATACTTTGTTCCTGAAGAAATGGGGGAGGAACCTGCTCATTGTTCAGGTATATGTTAATGATATCATTTTTGGGGCAACAACTGATTCACTGTGTGAGGGATTTGCAAAACTCATGGGAAGTGAGTTTGAGATGAGCATGATGGGTGAGTTGAATTTCTTCTTGGGTCTTCAAGTAAAGCAGTCCACAAAGGGTACATTCATCAGTCAGCAGAAATATATCAAGGAGCTTCTGAAGAGGTTTGATATGGAAGCATCAAAAGTGATTGACACTCCCATTGCGGCTGCTACTCGACTGTACATGGATGAATCCGGGTCTCCTGTAAATCAAACCATGTATAGAGGCATTATTGGGTCTCTTCTCTATCTCACTGCCAGCAGACCAGATATTGTCTTTAGTGTGGGGCTATGTGCAAGGTTTCAGTCAAATCCCAAGGAATCTCATCTGAAGGCTGCCAAGAGAATTTTGAGATATTTTAAGGGAACACAGGACCTGGTCCTGTACTACCCTTCAGGTGACAATTTTAATCTTATTGGATATGCTGATGCTGGCTATGCAGATTATCTTGTGGACAGGAAAAGCACATCTGGAATGGCTCACTTTCTAGGATCATGTCTCATCTCATGGGGCACAAGGAAGCAGAATTTAGTTGCTCTTTCAATAGTTGAAGCAGAATATGTTGCTGCGGCTTCCTGCTATGCTCAGCTCCTATGGATCAAACAACAATTGGAAGATTTTGGTGTGTACACTGACTGTGTGCCTCTTCTATGTAACAACACCAGTGCACTCAACATGGCCAAGAACCCGGTTCAACATAAAAGAACCAAGCACATTGATGTGAGGCATCATTTTCTCAGAGACAATGTGGGAAGGGGCTTATCTGCATGAAGTTCTTTAGTACAGAAGACCAAATTGCAGATATCTTCACCAAAGCACAAAGCAGAGAACATTTTGAGAAAAACAAGCTAGAGATGGGGCTAATAAAGCCTAATTGAGAACCTGATTCCTACCATATAGATATGAAAGTCACATTCAGGTAAAATTATCTAAAGTGTTTTTTGGTCAAGTCTAACTCAAATCAATACCGTTGCAGGTAGACACGCATGATGATTATAGAAGCTACAAAAGCACTGCATGAGCGGTAAAAGAGGATGGAGAATTTTTGAAAGACCAGTCAAGAACCTGGTTCTTGTACCACAGGTTAGTAGTCTTGTGCTTTTCTCATACATATCTCAAAAGGAAACAAAAATTGAGTGCCATGTCATCAACCTTTTCAGACCCTGTATGTCACATCTTTGTCACGCCCCAAACCTGGGGAGGCGTGGCTGGCACCCGGTGCCGTGCTGGTCCAAGCAACCACTCTGTAACTCATGATCGTTCGACCAAAACTAGAACATACATAGGTCGAGTTAGCTGGACTTATTCCGTTTGTAACTATCGTGGACCAATACGGCCATAACTCGTAATGCATAACTATAAGTGGGCAACACTGTATCAATAATTATCGTTCTAAAAACATGAATACATATGGGCCGGCAAGGCCTCTGACATACTGTATAAAATGAACCCTTGTCTACAAAGCCTCTAAGAGTATTTGACATAAAATGGGACAGGGTACCGACCGGCCCATAAGTCTGTAGCAAACTTCTGACACGATGACTCATAGACTCGGCTACACTCCGAATGAGGTGGAGTCTTACCGATCCTTCGCTGAAGCCAATCTCGTCTACTATGAGGGCTCGTCAAACTGATTATCTATACCTGCAAGCATGAATGCAACGTCCCCAACAAAAGGGCGTCAGACCAAACCGCACGACAAGAAAGAACAAATGTGAGATTTTTCCTAACTCTGTAGCCTCTGGGGGATAAATACAAACGTCTCTGTACTGATCCCTCAAACTCTACTAAGCTTGTCTGTGAACTGTGAGACCCATGTAACCTAGAGCTCTGATACCAACTTGTCACGACCCGGATTTCCCACCCTCGGGAGTCGTGATGGCGCCTACTAATGGGAGCTAGGCAAGCCAACTTTACATAATTATTACTCTTTCATATTTCTTCTCTTTAACAAAATACCAGACGATACTATGATAACAGCGGAATTTTAAATAATTAAGCGGAAGTCAACAGTTATATATCTTAAGACTACGTCTATTACAGCTTTTAAAACCTCGAATACCCAAAATCTGGTGTCACAGTGTCACAGACTGTCTAAGAGTCACTACATACAAGGTCTGAAGAAAATACAATAAATTGTTTCTGAACGAAGAAAATGAAACAGGGAATAGAGATAGAGGGAGACGCCAGGGCCTGCGGACGCCTGCAGGTCTACCTTGGGTCTCCGGGTAGACTAAAGGAAGCCCTCCAACTACTGTCTGAAAGCTGCTCCTGGATCTGCACACAATGCAGAGTGTAGTATCAGCACAACCGACCCCATGTGCTGGTAAGTATCTAGCCTAACCCCGGCGAAGTAGTGACGAGGCTAGGACCAGACTACCAAATAAACCTGTGCAGTTATTAATATATAGCGAAAAGTAAAGCAGAAATAAACAAGTAAAGATGGGAGGGAGGAACATGCTGCGGGGGAGATAACAGTTCCGAATAAAGCATCAAGTAGGGAAAGGAACAACATAACTAAAATGTCAACAAGAATCAGAACTCAATAAGTGCACGGCATCACCCTTCGTGCTTTTACTCTCGTCCTCACCAAGCAATGATATAATAAAAACGTGCACGGCATCACCCTTCGTGCTTTTACTCTCTTTCCTCACCAAAGCAATTATATGATAAAATGTGCACGGCATCACCCTTCGTACTTTTACTCTCTTTCCTCACATATAATCAATAGAATCGGCACGGAATGGTACATCGTGCGGCATGGCATCACCCTTCGTGCTTTACACTCTTTCCTCACAATAGCAAACAATGCACGGTATCACCCTTCGTGCTTTAACACTCTTCCTCACCCAAACAACAATCACAAACAAAGGGACAAGGAAATAAACAAAATAATGATAGAAATCCCGGCAAGGGAACACAATTAACAATTAAATCCCGGTAAGGGAACAACATCAATAATCTCAACACCCCGGCAAGGGAGATAATCAACAAGCAACAATATCCCGGCAAGGGAACGATTTAATAACTCTTTCTCTTTCTTTCACTTTTATTTCATAACTCACTTTACCACTTGAGCCAGTGCTCCAAAGGGTTCAATCATCTCATATACTTTCACAATTTGTAATATAACTTGAGCCAATGCTCCTCGATGTTCAAAGGTCACAATTTCCTTCCACAAGATTTTCACAACAAATATAAATCATCACCAAGGCATGAAAGATACCACGAAGTCAAGATATTCACAATTTAAGGACTCACGGTCATGCTAGACACCAACGTATAGATACTCGTCATCATGCCTATACGTCGTACTCAACAATTACCACATAGCAAATAGGACTCAACTCCTAATCCCTCAAGCTAAGGTTAGACCAATCACTTACCTCGATGCCACAAACGCAATTCACGTCTCAATTATAGCTTTACCCCTTGATTCCACCACCTCTTCGCTCGTATAATTGATTTGGAGAAGAAAGATTGTTTGAAAAATCGCCTCTTATGTCTTGGGGTTTTGAAAAATGAGAAAATGACTGAAAATCCCGTCTATATATATATCTCTCAGGACCCCTGTACGGACCGCATAAAACGGACTGCGGCCGCACAGCCCTTCCTGACCCTGTGCGGACCGCACAAAGTTGATTGCGGCCGCACAGCCCTCCACCGCGCCCGCATAAAGTCGACCGCGGACCGCACTAACTTCCCCCTCCGCGACCGCACACTATTTCTCGCGGACCGCGCTAGCGGGCTCAGAGAACTGAAATTGCTCTGAACCTGCAATATCTGAGTTTTTAAGCCTAAGACCTCCCGGAACCTACCCGGAACTCACTCGAGCCCTCGGAACTCCAACCCAAGTGTGCCTACTAACTCAAAAACATCATACGAACTTATCCGTGCGATCAAATCGCCAAAACAACCTCAATAACCATGAATCAAACCTCAAAATCTAGAACTTTTTCTCAAACTTCATCAAGTATCAAATTTAGCAGTTTAGGTCCGAATCACGTCAAACGACGTCTATTTTTTACCAAATTTTACAGAAACATCTTAAATCATATATAAGACCTGTACCGAGCGCCGGAACCAAAATACGGGCCCGATACCAACACGTTCTAATCAAATTTCCATTCAAATTTCCTTATACAATTCCAGAAAATAATTTTCTTTAAAAATTCATTTCTCGGGCTTGGGACCTCGGAATTCGTCCCGGGCATACGCCCAAGTCCCATATTTTCCTACAGACCCTCCGGGACCGTCGAATCACGGGTCCGGGTCCGTTTACCCAAAACGTTGACCGAAGTCAAATTAGCTCATTTTATAACCAAATTTTATAATTTTTCATAGATTTTCATATTTAAGCTTTCCGGCTACGCGCCCAGACTGCGCACGCAATTCGAGGTGACTCTAAATGAGGTTTTCAAGGCCTCGGAGTCATGAAATTTAATTTAAAACAGGTGATGGCCCTTTTGGGTCATCACATACAAATAAATAAAACTTAAGTATATAGATTCATTCTGGTGTCCTTTAACCCTTCGAGGCAAATGAAAGGAATGAACAGAATAACTTAGTAAATATTTGACATCAACTTTGTATTTTTGAAACATAGAATTTTAGAGTTGAGATGATCAAGAGCACCACAGCGGTGATAAAATGATAAATATAGAAGTCTGTAAAAATTCCAACCCTATTGTATAACTTAGTAAATGGGATGGACATCACGATGGTGTCTCATTAATGTATTTCTATGACCTATAAAAAAAGATTTTTACATTCCTATACCATATAGGAAATCTTATTATCCTCAATATTTAAGGTTTGATATAATTACATTTAGTGTACCAAATTACCAATTCTATACCATAGTGTATTTTAAGAGTACAATTAATGCAGCATATATCCCTCCTTAATTCAAGGTACCAAAAATGGGCCATTTTTTTGTTCTGTATCTTTTAGCAGCTTCTCTCCTTCGTTTACATTAAACATATTCCTGAATATATTTCTTCTCCCTCCTTCTTTCATTATTTTTAACTTTCCCTTCACCGTTTCTGAAAACTTTGGCCCCAATTTCACTGCAAAACATCAAAATAGGAAAATATTTTTATTGTTTTCTTAAAGAAGGAAAAAGGAAAAGAATGAACTAGATGTAAATAGACGCATACCATGCTCACGAATTCTATAAGCATAACTTTTTGGCTTCTTTCCCAATTTCCTCTTCTGCATAATTATAGCAGAATCATCTTGACCTGCAATTAATATCAATGTACAAAAGAGTTAGGAAAAATGAGTTTTGTTTAATTGTTCTGTTTTTCATAAATATTCTGGACATACTTGGTTTTGACTGAAATTCAGATTGAAACTCGAAGAAGAAAAAGAAGAAGAAGAAGACATATTGCAGAAATTGTAGATAAATTGTAGAACAATTGTAGATAAATTATAGACTGTTTTTTGCAGAAGATTTTATAGAAGTTTTAGTCGTTTTGGATTTGTGAAAACAGAAAATAATGTATCTACAATCAGAATACAGATAATCTACAATTTATCTACAAAATATCTACAAACTGGATACATTGAATTTTAATATCCCAATTTCCATTTCAATTGTAGATAATTTGTAGATATAGTGAAAATTTTGTAGTCATCCATTTTAGGATGTCATCCATTTTGAAATCAACAATTTCCAATCATAGATTGTAGTTTATTTTGTCGTATAAATATAGTAACTTTGTAGATAATTTTGAAAACAACATTGCTTTATTCTTTCATTAAACCGATTTGTAGTTTAATTGTAGGCAAATGTAGTAATTTTGTAGATAATACTGTAAAATCATAATTCTATGCAATTTCGAACTATACAAACCTGCACTTATGTTATCGTTGGTGATTGCCAATTCCATATTGAAATCTCGTACACTTATACATAACGAATATGAACCTAAGTTTTTATTCTCCTTTTTGGTCTCCATATATACACGAACCCCCATATCATTCTAAATGTGTTCGTTTTTTTGGATTTCTAGATTGAGAGAAAAAAAGATGAAGAACAGATATATGATCGCCAATTTGATTTCTGAAAACGACGAAGAACAGAATATAGCAATTATGAGTTGTTGAATCTCGAAGATTTGAATTCTACAATTTGAATTCAGTTTGTTGAAGCTGTTCATACTTGAATCTGTTCGTACTTTTTTTTTTAATTTTTGAACTGTAGTTTAAGAGAAAAATACGCAGATGAGAAATCTCCTTTCCGTTTCAAAAATTGAATTTAATGTAGAATCAATCAATCCCAAGATTCTTTCCTGATTTTTAGCGCGTTTTTAAGGGAATATTCTGCCCTTTTAATACCTAATAAACGAATGGTACGGAAATTGTAAGAAAAATATGGACTAGGCGGGTAATTTAGATACTATGCACATATTTAGCAATAAAGTTTCATATATGGTATAGGAAGGAAAAAATCCCTGACAAAAAAAATTAGGAAGAGAAAAATATTGCAGCCCCTTCATAAAATAAAGACATTTCTATGTTCAAATCGATCCAGTTTACTATTCCCTTAATCTCGGCATTAAGTAATAACAGCATTTATTAGATTTAAATAGAAATGAATTAAAAGTGGAGACAAAGATACGTTTGATACATGTATGTCCTATAGTACAAAAGGAGATACCATTTTTTTCCATGAGTTTTGAGCAAGCATTTATGAGTGTCAAAAGAAAAGTTTTATCTTTTTAAGAGGTGTTAAGCCTTTGAATCGAACATGAACTTGCTAGACAGCAGGTTGTATTTAACTTAAACAGTAAATTCATGTGCAAATCCAATGTGAGCTAAAATTAAACAATAGAAGATTGATGAAGCTGAGCCTAAAAGCCTATAAGGTTTTCAGAAGAACTAAAGAAGTAGGCAGTATTTAGGACTTACAGGCAATACTTCGTTGGCCATCTAATTAAAAGGGACTATGAGTCAATTCTTTGGTTTAGTGGCTTGCTGCCACGTGGGGGTGGAGTAGGGAAAGTTTAATCCTTATCCACTTATTAGGTAATTAGGTAATGTCCCGTTACCCGGTAATTAACCAATTACCCGCATAATTAAAAATTATTTCAAATTACTTAAAATTCTACTTATTTTTAATACACTTTATACACCGTACTATACGGTCATGTGGTACCATGTAAAAAATTTATATACTACTATTTCATTAAAACATCTATGTAAAAATACATATATTTTCTCAACTTATAATTTTCTTAAACTCATATAAAGAGTATAAATTTTTGTATACTTAATTTTTAAAAATGTAAAAAAAAAAAAGAAGATAACCTTCTTTTCTTGTAAAAAAAGAAAAAAAGTTCATATCTTTACAACGAAGAAAATCTCATAAACTTTTCTCATATTATGTATACTTTTAAAACATATTTGAAAGTAGTAATATTAATAACTATATAAAATCATATTTTTCAAGCCATTTTTTTTCTTTTACAAAAAAGTTCAACTCAATATACCATGTCAAATATATATATATAACGGTGTCAAGGTTGTTAAACTTACGGGGTGTAACAGTCTTTTCATTCAAATCCTTTCACTTCCCTCTGAAACGTTGCATCTCCCCACAAAACTACCACGGTTTCAGAACCGGTTTCTCTCTCCCTCATAATTGCCTGTTTCTTCCTTAAAACCCTCTCATCTCCAAACCTTGAACAATCATCTCTTTCTCCCTCAGCGTCTCCAGAACCTTCAAAACTGATCATCCGCCATGGCTGAAAATCGAACAACCCTTCCCACATCTCCTGAGAAAACCCTCGACTCCTCTGCTCCTAGTGAAACCCCTCTCAACATTCCCCTTTCCACCACTGTTGAAATTGAAGCACCTAAACCTGATTCTCCTTCACCCTCTGCCTCTCTCACCATTCCCTCAGACCTTTCTCCCCCTCTAAGTGTTGAGAACTCAGAAACCCCCAAACTCGATAGTGTCTCGTCTCTGTCGCCTGAAGTTCTCATAGAACAAAATAAAGATGGAGAACAGAATAAGACTCCACAGGTAGAAAAGGTTTCTGAGGTTAGTGTTGATCAGTCTTCAAGTACTCCTGTCTCTGAGTTTGTTGTACCCATGGAATCTCTAGAGAAAGAGGACATAGAAAACATTTTGAACATATTTGCTGAAGGAATAATGTATGGGGTCACCTCTACTATGCCTGAGTCTCAGGGGGAAGAGACTCAGTCGTTAGTGGGAGAAGGAACTGTGGTGCTCTTTGAAAATCCTGCACCAGAAGAAACTACTGGGACCCTTCTTGAAGGACCTGGCCCTTCTCCTGAGGAAAAGGGTCAAGGATCTCTTTCCCAGGTCAGTTTTGACCCTGCTCCTTCTCCTCACTTTGATGTTGAGCCTTTGGAAATTTTGGCTCCGGCTATGAGGTCCAGTGATGATCAAGATCAGGATAATATTGCTCTAGATGCGTTCATTGCCAGAAGGAGGCCAGTGGCCACTCTTGAGCCCTCTCATAAGCGACCTACTATGAGGTTGCAGAAAAAGGAAGCTTTTGAGTCTGCCCTGCAGAAGAGTAAAAGGAGTAGCAAGAAGAAGAAAAAGAGGCTGGTGAAAAATGGAGAGGTTGTGTGTGACAAGAACATTCCTGTAGTGGAAGTGGATGAGGAAGCTATAGAGGAACCAAGTTCCTTAGTCAAGAGATCTCAGAGAAAGAAGCGATCTACTGAAAACGCTTCAGAGGAGGGTGTTAAAACGCCAAGTACAAAGTCAGTGAAAAGTAGTGACAAGTTGAAACAAGTGGTGGCTGAAGAGTCACTGTTTGATGAGGATATTCTAGTGAAATCAAGTGGAATGGGTAAGTCGAGTGTGAAGTCTGGTAAAAGAAAGTTGGAAACTGTGAGGGAACCCGATTCTGTGAAGAAAGTGAAACATGAAAGTGTGTCCGGTAAAAAAGGGTTGAGGTACCAGAAGGTTCGGTGGGGTCGCACTTTTCATCCAGAAATATCTGAGATGGCTGGTATGAGGCAAATACTTGACATGGTCGAATTTCAACAGTGGGGACATCTGTTCAAAGTGGATGTGCCCAAGGTCTATAAGGATGAGGTCCAAAGTTTCTATGCAGACCTCTTTACTGTTGAATCTGACCATATCTGTGCTCTGGTCAGTGGAGTTGATATTGTTTTGGATGCTGCTCTACTTGGAGACATACTTAAGGTTCCTGCTGATGGTATGTCCTCTGTCAAGGATGTTTGTGGCTCAAATTGTAGGCATGCTATTGTAAAGGGGGGATCAGTCCAACGGGGGGAACGGGTGCACAAGAAAGCTCTGCTTCCTGTTTATCAGCTCCTATTTGAGTTGGTAAACAAGGTCCTTCTACCCCGTGCTGAGAGGAGGTCCATCACTTCCAAGTCTGATCTGTATTTAATGAAAGCACTGGATGGGCTCCGCTCTGTTAATCTGCCAGCCATAATGATTGAGCACATGCAAAAGGTGGCAGTTTTCAAAGATGGAAACCATGGTCTTCCTTATGGATTTCTCTCACACATGTCTTCAAGTTCTTTGATGTGCCCTTAGGACATCCCAAAATGGGGACCAAGAAGCAGACCTTCTCGCAAACTACTCTAGAGGAATGTGAATGTGTTGAAAACGGTGGAGGGGTAGGAAGTACTTCAACAATCACCCAGCTTATCAATGCCCAGAACAGTGCTACTGAGGAGATTAGGAAGTTGAAGGAAAGGAATGCCATTCTGAAGAATCAGCAGGCTCAAGAGGCACCAGGGTCAAATGCAGAGGTTGCACGTCTGACCAAAGAAAATACCGATCTCAGGGAACAGTTTAAGAACCTGAAGGAGAAACTGCTCGCAGAGCAAATGTCGCCAATGCTCGAATTGATCTCGTTCTCGACACTCTTGCTGCAGCTTCTAAGCCCTCTCCCTCTAGTGTCCCCTAGGCTACTCCACCAGTGATCAGTGACCAGTTTCCAGTTTATCTCTTCTATTTTTGATGACTCTGTGGTAGTTGTTTTTGTTTTTCTTTTGTGCTATAGATGGAATTCACTTGTACTGCTCCTACTGATAACAGCCCAAATCTGCCTTTGCTATAATGGCAAAGGCTTATGGTTTATAAAAATCAATGAGGACTCTCCTCTTTTGCTGTTTAATGCTTCTGTTTCTCTGCTTCTCTTTTCTATCATGTTGTGTGCACATATGTGGCATGAGTTAGCAGGGAAGACTTCTTTATGTTGTTTGCTTGCTTGTGTATTTTTAATGATGCCAAAATGGGGAAAAATAATAGAATAAATTGAAGCATGGGGATCTGATTAAGGGGGAAGCCACAAAGTCAGGGGGAACTTATAAAGTTCCTGGTACCTTATCTGTCTTTCGTTGTTCTAAACATGATTGTCAATTTCTAAGTTTGTCATCATCAAAAAGGGGGAAATTGATGGGTTTACAGTACCTTCGCTTTATGTTTTGATGATCTAACAAACTTACTGTCAAAGAACCAAATAAGGGACCTGACACACTTGGTACACAGCTCAATCAATGGACTCAAGCTCAGTTGAGTTGTTATGGCTTCAGAAGATAAAGAATCAACACAGGGACCTGATCCCTTTGGGTTTCCCTGACAGCAGTACGAATTCAATTGTCTACAGCTGGAAAGTGACTGCATGCACTGTACACGCAAAAAGTGCAGCACAGTACAGCAGTCACTCCCTTTTGACCAACCAAGTGATTACATCATTCAAGTGATGTCATCCAAGTTGTATTAACAAAATGCATACAACAAAACATCACTAAACACTTGAGAATTCATTTTCAAGCACTCCAACCATTCATCTGCCAAGAATTCAATTCTCAAGTGCATCAAGAACAAAGTACAACACTACTACGGACCAGTTCCTACAGCAAGTATCTTGTATGTCCTTGGTTGAGTTGTAACTTTGTAATTGTTCTTCATTGTAATTCCTACTTTGCTTATCTAGAAGCTTTAATTAGGAACCTCTTGTAAACCATAAACCTTCAGTGTTTGTGTCGTGACTAGAGTTAGTCATGAGTTGAAGTCTTTATAATAGGTGTATTGCAAAGTGGCTTGTAATAGGTGTATTACAAGTTAGTGAGGGATTAAGAGTTTAATTCCTAGATTGCATAAGTTGTAATCTAAAGTTTCACATAGTGAAGTTGAAATCCTACCAGTGTAGATTGTGGTTTTTTATCCCCTTGAGCAGGGATTTTTCCACGTAAAAGTTCCTTGTTCCATTTACTTACTGTTTCATTAGCACTACCAGTGGAAACCTATAGAGGAACTGGTATCTATATAGTTTAGTAGACTCATATATTCTATCAATCTCTATATTCTTTGAGTAGCTGCACATACGTGTTTTATTCATCAGTGGTTAGTTGGGCACTTACATAGGTGGGCTTGGAGTCTTCTGCAGTGCCAGGGTTGACTTCTTTCAATGCACCAACTGTCATTTTAATTCCTTCTTCTAGTTCTAGAGGAGCGTCCTCAACATCTTCGTCTCTTGGAGATCACCATCATTAAAAGATATATCGCCACACCAAGAGGCATCTCCCAAATTTTCGTCGACCTTCCTTAGAAATGAAGTGTATTGCTCCTCATTCGCAGCAATGTGATATGAAGATCCTACACTTTCTTCATCTTCATCATGCTCTCTAGTGTGGGCCACTATGCGAGTCTTCACTTTGAGTACTTCTCTGCATGAAATCAAAAGTTCTGATTGTCGCCTCATTCTGGACGGGATCAGGCTTTGACACTCTTTGGAGATGATTTGGACTTTAGATGGCAAAGTTCTTCTTATTTCTTCATAATTTCTTTGGGACTTGTTCTCTTTCCTTTTCAATGGCCCCAACCTCTCAAATACCGAAGTTCTTGTAGTTGGTTCTCCAAGTCGATCAAAGATAGAAGGCCTTTTATTAGGATCAGCGAGTTCATCTTCCATCGTGATATAGTTAATACTTGCTCTTCTAATGGAGATGTGAACTGGTGGGGGTTGTTTGTAACCCAGACCCTCACGTGATTGCTTCACCACATGCTCCTTATCCTTCATCGTGTTTGCTTTCCTAGTAGCTTCAGGTGGGAGCTTCCCTAGCTTAGATGGTTCCTTGGGATCATATCCAGCCTTTGCGAACAACCTGTAAGCATTCAGATCAAAACCTTCATTTGTGCGTTTCGTAGGGAGTGCCTTATTTTGAGGCATGTTAGGGGCCACAAACTTTTCCAGTAGCTTTGAAGATAACTTTATGGTATCAATCTGCCTTATGGGAAGGGTTAATTCTCTTAGTGCATCTTTTTGGAGGCTTGATGATTCTCCTTCATCATTCTTCACTTTTGAAATGTAACCGAATAAAGGAGCTATTTTCTTCCCTGCAGTTGCAACATTCTTTTTGTGAGCTTTTGAAACTTGGTATGCTTCTATTGTAACTTTATCTTCACCAGAAGCTAATTCAGCCCTTTTGGACACGATATTATCACCTTTGGCCTTCATGATGTCATCAACTTTTACTCTCTTCACGATGTGGTTCTTCAAGTAGAACTTTGCATCAACGAAGTATGCCTCGGCTTCAGCGAACAGTATGTCTTCAGCAACGTAACTATCTTCTTTTCAACTCCATCTTTATTATATTCAAAAATTGGTAGTAAGTTGATGGGACAACTTTGTTGTGTATCCACGGCTTGCCAGGCAACAAATTGTATGAAGTCTTTACATCAATCACATGCATCCATGCAGTTGATTGCATATCTCCCATGGTGATTTCCAGTTTGATAGCTCATATGGCCCTTTGTCCCCCCCCCCCCCTGATTGAATCCCTGAATCATCAGTCAGTTTTCAGAAAGTTCTTCAGTTGAGATGCCGAAATCTTTACTTATGCGAATGGGAAGAATGTTAACTACAGATCCGTCATCTATCAAGATTCTGTTTATCCTCCACTCGAGCACATAACCCACCATAAACAAAGGGTGATTGTGTGGTGTCTTACCAAGTAGGAGATCGTCTTCAGTAAGGTGATTTTTGCATTACAGACATCTGTTTCTTGGAAGGAGGACTCAACAAGACTATTAGACGGTGGCGGAGGTGGTGTTGATGTGACTTCGTTCTTTTCCTCTTCTTCTTTATCAGTATTACAACACAAGGCCTTGTCATCATCGTCAAAAATCCTCATGTGAAACCAACTCGGCAAAAAATTCTCCCAAAGTCACCGGGTGGCATTGGTTTTGGTGATGATGGTGTGTCTCTATCTCCACCTTCTTTGGGTTCTTAACCATTTGTTACTTATTTGGTCTTCTCACCATCTTATTCCTCGTAGGTTGCTTCATTGATCCTTTTTGTGGACTCAATTTATAGCGTCTTCGATGAGTCACCAGGGTCCAACCTTCTTCATCAAGTTGATCAATTCGGACTTTGTCATCCTCCAACAATTCATTATCTTTATTCCCTTCACAAGTGGATGTCTCAACTAGATCGAATGATCAAAAGGCAATGGACACATGGTTGTGCTCGCCTTTTCGTCTTCAAGCTCGATCTTCTTTTGACGAGCTAAATCCATAACTTGTCCTTGAAGACAA
>NW_017672295.1:30426-58530 GCF_001879085.1 Nicotiana attenuata
AGCACTTCTCAAGAGGGTGACCTACAAGCCATGGTATTTGCAGTAATTCGGGTCATTGCTTTTTCCAGCTTCATCTGTCCGCTTCATCTCTGGCAACTCAATAAGCTTTAGCTCGAGGAGTTCTTTCAAATATTGCAAGCACATTGGAGTCTAGAAATGGGTACTCCTTTTCTTGCATCTCTTTGAGAGTCAACTTCCGATTTGCATTGTCATGCGAGGAAGTTTTCTTTCATACTCTGTTTTCTTGCTCACCTTGGTAGGAAACTTCAAAGAGAGGCATTGACGTTCATGGATTCTTTTCTTTCATTCTGGGTACGAACTTGCTCCATTTCTTGACTTCTTGCTTATCTCTTCACTTGCGAGTTCGTAGAATGGGCAGACCTTCATTTCCCGCAAAAGCCATGCTCAACTATATATCATGAGCACGGGTGGCAAGTTCTTCAAATGTAATGGGGTTAATTCCATGCAAGATGTAATAAAGTCCCCAATGCATTCCTTGGATGCACATGTTTATGCCATAATCTTCGCTTAGCCTATCTTTGCAGTTAAGGCTTGCATTCTTCCATCGGTTGATAAAGTCTATAACTGGTTCATCTTTTCGTTGGCGAGTGTTCGTGAGTTTCACCATGCTCACAGTACGCCTCGTGCTATAAAAGCGATTGAGAAAACTCTTTCTCCAATTGGTCCCAACTATGAATGGATCCAGCCTCGAGGTCGGTGTATCAATCAAAAGCATTCCCCATTAGTGAGCGGACGAACTACTTAACAAGGTAATCTCCATAAGTCCCTGCACTTTTTGCATGTCTCAACAAAATGTGCGACATGTTGCTTTTGGATTTCCCTTACTGTCGAACTGCTTGAAATTTGGGAGGTTGATAGCCGGCAAGCATCTTTCAAGCTATCGATTCTTGCAGTATACGGCTTTGCGTTATGTGAGAGAAGACTTTGAAGCGACTTCATACTTATCTTTGATTAGTTCCCATAACGAATTCCTTCAATTGTTTGATGGGAATTGATCCTTCGGAGGAGACATGAAGTTCTTTGGCGGATGACACTTGTTTTGTTGGAGGATCAGCCTTCTCGTGGACGTCAGGGATCTTTCAGGTGCATGACTTGATTCTCCATCCATCATTCTTTCAACTATGCCTGTCAATTTTGCAATACGGACATCTTGATCTTGAGCATACTTTGTTAAGCCATCAATCGCCTTTGTCGGTTTCGAGTTGCTCATCCATTATCGAAGTGTTAGTCATTGCCTCTATGATTATTGCAGATGATGAAGAAATAACCGAGACCTTCCCACGGATTGAACTCAGTTTGGAACATGTCATGTGGCGAGATTGGCGTAGAGCCAACACTTAAAACTTCATCATCAGTTGGGTAAGCTGACTCTTGGTATTGTAATAAAGTAAAGTTGAGCAAGAGCTTTCTCCACAACTTCTGCAATATTATCTCCTCTCTCTGATTTGCTAGCAGAGGTCTATCTTTTTCGGATGATGAAGATTCTCAAAGCATGCATTGGTTCAGATAACACTTGGATGTCTTGTTTGTCCCAAGACGCTCGCCTTGCTTCGGGTGATTGGCCCAAGACTCCCTATAGTAGCGTTCAGGATACTTTCAACGTCAGAAGAAAACTTGAGTCAACAACTTTTGATTAGTCGATCTTCTTTAAAACCATCTTAGTGATCTTGAATGTTGAGAGTTGAGAAGAGATGAGAGGTAGAGATTGTCCCACTGGGCGTGCCAAAATTTGTAAATAAACTAAATTTCACTCCTAAAAAATAATAATCAAGATAAGAAATATAGCGACAAATATTATATTCGATTGCAAGTGATGGGGTTACAATCTCTAAAATATCTCAAAAATCTAAAGAGATGTAGTCCTCTAATTCTTCTCCTCATGGACGATGGTTCAAGAGCTTGAGAGCTTGATCTTGAACTTGACAGATTTCAGGTTTGTAGTACGTCACAAACAATTTGAAGGTCGTCACTAACCAGGATTTGGTGTTAGGTTATCACGGACGGAAGATTTTGAAGCCGCCCGCCTATGACTTGAGTTCTCCTTTGGAATTTGACCAACAGACGATGATTTGCAGATATGGATGGAGACCTTGATGATATTCTTCAGAGCTTCTTTAGCCGTCCTTCTGCTTACTTGCTTTTGTCTTAGCCTTCTCCATCGACCCCTTTATATAGGCGTGGGGTGGAGTTAGTCTCCAAGAAAACCCTAGTCGATGATTAGGCTTGAGGCTTATGGGCCGACCTATTTGATAGAAGACCAATGACGGGCTAGCCCAATAATACATTTGGACTTTTATTTAAATTAAATTCATTTTTAGATTTAAATAATCGACCCGATTATACTATCCCATAGTATCATTTGGACTAATATGTATTTAATACATGATGAAATCCAAATTACTTATGGATTTAAAGTTAATTAAATTTGTTTGTCTATAACTGCATTACAATAAATATTTTTTAAAATATATATACATGTATGTCGGGTTTGCTCTGGTTTGGTTTGATTTGCCTTTTTTAATTAAAATAACCAAACCAATTGTGGTCGAAATACTAAGACCAAATCAAACCGGACCACTAATCTGATTCTTTTTTCCCTATTGACTTGAACTATAAGTTTGGTACGATTTGTCGGTTTTCCTTGTACACCTCTCACATTAACCATATCCTTCCAACTTTTATACAGGGAATGATTGCAAAAAACAGCCTGAGTTTCCTCAGTTTTTCTCACATGGAACAAGTAGCAGACCAAGTAAGAGCCAAAGTGATAATGGTGTGCGAATTCGGGGTGTAACCGATAACCTGAACAAAAAAAAAATGTTTGTGATTTATAAATATTGGGTTATCAGTTTAACAATTTGAATAGATTAGTGTTAATATGACAGACAAGAAGATTTCACTTATCTACATACTAATTTTAAAACTTATTTACCCTCACTATGAGGTTTTAACTTAATTACAAGTTCATATAAAAATTACCAATTTTATACAAAAAAAATGTATCATACTCTAGTCTTCCAAACTTTGTCTCCCTCTCCACCCAAAACTAAAATTCTAAATTAACAGAAGAATGTTTGGCCTCTTTTTCCTCAACTTCAGTCATACCTTTACTGAAAAGATTTGGCTCAAGCATTCTATTATACATCTTAATAAAAAAAACAATTGTAATGAAATTTCTATAAGTAGTTGGTCTTTTTGTGGGCCCCACATGTTAGATATTAAGCCACCTACTCCTCTAAATATGCCACCTATATTTGAACATTAAGAGTCAAATTTTGTGACATTATATGCTGCCACGTTAAGGATTCCTTGGTCTTATCCAAGGTTCTTAATTAATCATCCACTAACTCTTAATTAACTTGTTAGTGTTTCCCATTAAATAATATCTCAAATTACTTAATATACTACTCATTTTTTAACACACCTTATACACCTTTCTATCATGGTCATGTGGTACCTTGTATGGTACTAGTCCATAAGTACCGGGTATTTTAGCTCGGGCCCTATTTTATCCCAAAATATTAAAACTTTGACGAAATTTATTTTCCTTGATTTGCTTATCCTCTCAACTTCATGAATTTACTCATCGCTTGTTTGATATATTATAATGCTTATAATCTCAAAATAATCCCATTCCTGAAATTACATTGATTAACTTATGACGAATCTTTAAAGTACCAAAATGCGGGATGTAACATCTCATTTCCGATCTTATATCAATTTACTTGCGACGTACTTCCACGTACGAAAATATGGGGTGTAACATCATCCACCTCTTTGGAACATTCGTCCTCGAATGTTGATTGATCAACATATCATTCTCATAACCCATAGCTTTTGCGAATACTTTAGTATTCCTCTTGCCATCTAGGCGACTATTTTGTGAATGAATCCCAAAGGCCAGGGCATTCCCCCATTTAAGCCTCTTCCTCACTCCACGACTTGTAGTTGGAATCCTTCTAATCTCGTAACTCTTGCTACCTTCTATCATGCAGCCTTTACGACTATAACTTTTTATGCGCTCCTATGCGACTCTTCTCTTCTCTTTCCTCCAGCTTTTAGCCAATCTCTAGGCTTCACTTTGTGCACATATACAAAATTATGTCAAGCTGTCCCTCTGGGCATCATTAGCTTTACTACATGTAAGTAGTCCATAGTATACCATAATCTTACTATGATTTATCGTTAATGAGGTCTCCTACCAAACTCCAGGTTACTCTTGTTGCTTATCATACATGCATAAAGCTAAATCCTTTAACGCTTCTTATTACTGTTCATCTTAAGATTGCATTGGTTCAGATAACACTTGGAGTGCTTGTTGTCCCAAGACGCTCGCCTTGCTTCGGGTGATTGGCCCAAGACTCCCTATAGTAGCGTTCAGGATACTTTCAACGTCAGAAGAAAACTTGGAGTCAACAACTTTTGAGTCGATCTTCTTTAAAACCATCTTAGTGATCTTGAATGTTGAGAGTTGAGAAGAGATGAGAGGTAGAGATTGTCCCACTGGGCGTGCCAAAATTTGTAAATAACTAAATTTCACTCCTAAAAAATAATAATCAAGATAAGAAATATAGCGACAAATATTATATTCGATTTCAAGTGATGGGGTTACAATCTCTAAAATATCTCAAAATCTAAAGAGATGTAGTCCTCTAATTCTTCTCCTCATGGACGATGGTTCAAGAGCTTGAGAGCTTGATCTTGAACTTGACAGATTTCAGGTTTGTAGTACGTCACAAACAATTTGAAGGTCGTCACTAACCAGGATTTGGTGTTAGGTTATCACGGACGGAAGATTTGAAGCCGCCCGCCTATGACTTGAGTTCTCCTTTGGAATTTGACCACAGACGATGATTGCAGATATGGATGGAGACCTTGATGATATTCTTCAGAGCTTCTTTAGCCGTTCCTTCTGCTTACTTGCTTTTGTCTTAGCCTTCTCCATCGACCCCTTTATATAGGCGTGGGGTGGAGTAGTCTCCAAGAAAACCCTAGTCGATGATTAGGCTTGAGGCTTATGGGCCGACCTATTTGATAGAAGACCAATTGACGGGCTAGCCCAATAATACATTTGGACTTTTATTTAAATTAATTCATTTTAGATTTAAATAATCGACCCGATTATACTATCCCATAGTATCATTTGGACTAATATGTATTTAATACATGATGAAATCCAAATTACTTATGGATTTAAAGTTAATAAAATTTTGTTTGTCTATAACTGCATTACAATAAATATTTTTAAAATTATATACATGTATGTCGGGTTGCTCTGGTTTGGTTTGATTTGCCTTTTTTAATTAAAATCGAACCAAACCAATTGTGGTCGAAATACTAGACCAAATCAAACCGGACCACTAATCTGATTCTTTTTCCCTATTTGACTTGAACTATAAGTTTGGTACGATTTGTCGGTTTTCCTTGTACACCTCTCACATTAACCATATCCTTCCCAACTTTTATACAGGGAATGATTGCAAAAAACAGCCTGAGTTTCCTAGTTTTCTCACATGGAACAAGTAGCAGACCAAGTAAGAGCCAAAGTGATAATGGTGTGCGAATTCGGGGTGTAACCGATAACCTGAACAAAAAAAAGTGTTTGTGATTTATAAATATTGGGTTATCAGTTTAACAATTTGAAAATAGATTAGTGTTATATGACAGACAAGAGATTTTCACTTATCATACTAATTTTAAAACTTATTTACCCTCACTATTGAGGTTTTAACTTAATTACAAGTTCATATACAAATTACCAATTTTATACAAAAAAAATGTATCATACTCTAGTCTTCCAAACTTTGTCTCCCTCTCCACCCAAAACTAAAATTCTAAATTAACAGAAGAATGTTTGGCCTCTTTTTCCTCAACTTCAGTCATACCTTTACTAGAACAAAAAGATTTGGCATCAAGCAATTCTATTATGTTTTCTCTTTCTTTCTATTTTCTATGTTAAACAATAAACGAATTATCACTTTTGACCGAGGGAAGATCGTTAATCTCTTTTAGCTTTTTGGAATCAATAAACAAAATAGTTGTTTACCCTTAAAATTGGATAACAATTAAATTTATGAGTGGTTTTAAGGATATGTGATTTTACTTGGCACAAATTGAGAAATATGAGAATTAATGTTAGAAATTAACTGTAAAATAAAGCAAACCAATATAATGAGCGGTTATGGCCTTCGAGCCAGATCACCCTCGAACCAACCGAGTATGCTAAAAAGTATGAACTGAACAACAAAGCTTAAGAGAGGAAATGTAATGTATTGCTTTGTTATGCGTGAATATCATCATTACAAAATGATTAGAACCCTCTTTATATAGTAGAGGAATTCTACTTATGGTACAATTCTAAATATAGAAGGAAATCTCATGATTGGCTAAATGTCCGGTCTCGACTCAATATGTGCCGATATTTACGCCATGATCCTTGCCCGATCACGGATATCTCGGCTTTCTGTTATTTGGCGCGGTACGCTTTTCCCGATCTTGTCCGATCTCTATTCTACCCGGCTCTGATCTTAGCTAACTTCGATCTCGATCGGTCTCCTAGTCTCGAGCTCGGCGGTCTAACTTTGCACTGTGATCCGATATGACGTAGGGTCGAACCTTGGCCTACCTCGTTCCAGGTCAGGCCCGATTTTGACCGTATACAAATAATCCCCTCATTTCTCGGAGAGAAGGCGACGAGAAACGATATGATCTTTTCCAATCCCATCTCGATGGTCCATGACGTAAGCAATGAGCCCGACCATGACGTCAGCGACAAGTGGGCACTAAAACGTCTCATCGATTCGGATGTCGAGGCATTAAATGCCTATCAGTTGTTGTCGGCCACTACCAGTTCTGAACCGTCGTCTTCAAGCTATAAATGTATCTTCCTTCTTTTGCCCAAACTTTACTTTCAGATCTTCTCCTCCAAAATCCTTTGCCTCCCTAAAAGCTCTGAACTTTTAGATCTTTGGTGTTTCTTTGCTCATTCTTCCCAAAACACCAAATATCCCAATCTCTATTCTTCTTTGCTTACAAAAACAAAATGGCCAAAACATCCAAAACTATTCCACGAAAGGAGACTGCTTCATCGTCATGGTCGGCAGGCGAGGAACCGGCAACGAAGCCACGCCATGAAGAGTTTTCTCCCGGAGGGTGTGTTCTCGATTTTGATTTCAAGGTTGAAAAGACTTCCTCGGTGTCGGGCCGATGCGAGCCGATATCGAGGTATATATGCTCGATTACCGAAAAACTCATCTCCCAAGTTAAAAAAGATTGCAACTAGGGTAAAAAAACATGCGGTGATGGTTACTCCAACAGAGGCAATCACCACTCATGTGGAAGGGTTCTTAAGTGTTTACACTTACCCTTTCATGTTGGGTCCCTTGGATCCGATCATCATAGATTTCTGCAAGAAATACGAGGTGACCCTCGGTCAGATTCATCCCTCATTCTGGAGAATAGTGATATTACTCCGTTTCTTCTCGAGCAAAGTCGATGGGCTTCCCTTCACCCTCGACCACCTTATCGCCTATATAGCCCCCGACTCTATCGAGGGGGGACTAATAAAGCTTCAACGTCGAGCCACCAGGGCACCTTTCTCGAGCATAGATGAGGATAAAGACCGGGGCTGGATGGGCCAATTTGATCAAGTGAAGACCACGGACTTGATCCCAGCCAAAAGTATGCCATTTGTTGCAAAATAGAATATGAAGCGTAAGTATGATTTCGTCCCTAATTTATGTTTATTGTCTTCATTTTTTCACCCTTTCTTATTAGTGTTTTACTGGATGTAGTTGTTGCCTGGATGCCGGGTGAGGTTCTCCAACTCGAGGACTGGGCCAGGAGCCTGATATCGCAATCAACACATGCTCAGCGCGCATGGCGTGATTTGGCGAGGGATCGATGGGAGGCTAGTAGCCATGGTAAGTTTTTCTCCTCAACTTAATGATCTGACCACTGTTCGAGTATTTTTCCGAACTTACTCATTTCTCTTCTTTTGTAGGTCTTGGGAAGGAGATGATGATGAGGCCTCCTTCTGGTGATAAAGAAATCCCTCCCCCATCAGCTGTTTAGAAGCTGGTGGGGAGAAGAAGAGGAAGAAGGCTCCGACTTCCGCGAACTCCGAGGGGCAGAGCCCAAAAAGAAGACAACCCGTAAACCCAAAGGGGACATAATCCCTTTAACAATGGACTCAGTCCGTCGGCTACTGGATGAGCCCGAAGAGGATGAAAAAGAAGAGAATGAAGATGATTCCAAGCTGGTGGACCATGCGCGAGCTAGCACCGAGGTTCGGAGAACTTCGAAACCGGTGGGAGTTGATACTGCTTCGCCTAGGCTTGATGAGGTCAAGGAGGAGGCTTCGGACCAAGCCCCCGAGCCAAGAGGAACCGAAGATACTTTAACCCGGGGCAAAGAGACCGTTGAAGAGGCGGTGGACGTTGGTGTAGAGACCGGGCTTGAGGCTCCCCAAGATGGAGGCAGTGCCTCAAAAGGACTCACTTGGGGCAATAGAGATCGGGGATTCCCCCGTGTTTCCTCCAGTTTCCGATTCGATGATATGCGACGCTCAGGCCACGGAGACTTGTCATGGAGATGGAGCCCACGGAGAGGAAGATATTTTTCGTGGTTTTTTTGTTGGGGTAGAAGATGTCACTGGTTTGGGTGACTTAGAGATACCAAAGAAGAGCTCCAACGAGGCTTCCTCGAGCCTTAAACTGACTACTCTATTTCCAGCCCCAAGTGTTAATCCCGGGCGTAAGCGATCAATTTTCATCTCGATCCCGGGGGATGCTCGGGTCCTTTCTGCCCCCGTAGGGATGGCTAGCTACCTTCCGTTATTGGTAACCAAAGAGTACCAGGCTAAGATGGACGAAGTGGAGATGCCATGCCTGTTCAATGAAGCTCAATAGGCGTTGAATCGGGTACCCTTAGATACCTTTGACAATTTCAGGTTCTGTACTTTTGCTTTTTTATATTATTTATTTTTCCGTATTTTGCAGGCTTCGATGCTTCGTCATGCGGCCTTCCTCCGATCCCGAGGGGAGCTGAGCCGGTATTAGGCCGAGATCCGGGGGCTCACGGAGAAGAAGAATTCCTTCAAACTCTTAGTGAGCAAAGAGAAACGGAGGTTAAGAGCCTTCGAGCTGATTTAGAGGTGGCCCAAAAAGAATATGTCGATCTGGTCGAGCAGGTAAACAGAATCTTTGAAGTTACTGAAGACAAATCGGGTACTGTGACTAACGATCTGAACCCGCAGGTCCACCAAAAGATTGACATAATCAGGCAACTCCGTGAAGAGGTAGAGACTATAAAGACTGAGGCTGAAGCATGGAAAAAGAACATGGACCCCTTAGCCTAAGAAAAGGAGACTACCCGGGCCTAGCTAGCCTCGACTGAAGTTCATCTCCTAAATATAAAGGAAAAAACCTTGGCGCAAGCCAAGAAAATCGAGGAGCTCCAATCTTAGTTGGGTTCTACAATTTCTGATCGGGAGAAGCTGGTCACAAAGCTCGAAGTGGCCAAATCGGAGGTCGAAACGACCAAGGCCGATGCTGCAGTGGTGGCTATCTACCGGGGTGACGCCGAAGCTGCTCAGATTAAGGAAAAAGGGGTTGCCGAGGCCGCTCAAATCAAGTGGAGAGGATTGCCGAGCATGCCAAGTGTCAATCTCGGAGGGAGTCCCTTGCAGAAATCCGTTCTCGAGGCTTTGATCTTTCAACCGAGATCGAGGACACTAAGAAGCTTGAAGCTGAGGCTAAGAAATTAGCTTATCCCAATGATGACGATGAATGCGAAAGCTTGACCAAATCCGAAAGTGCAGAAGACCCTAAGGGCGGGGACACCACTCCCGGAGATGATCAGGCCACTTAGGCTTTTAGTTAGTTTTTGTATTTCTGTTGAGGCCACTTTGGCCTTTTGTAAAGAACTTCCATCGAGCCGTGTTGCCCTTGCAAAAAGGATTTGATGAATATACAAAACTTTTTCCTTTCCATGGATTTTGAATCTGTTATCTTTTTGTATGGGTCAAAGTGCCTTAGCATAAAATTATGAAGTTGTTTTTGAAGGTCCAAATTTTGAGATGGTAAGGACCGATAATAAGTACTGCTCTCGACCGTTTCTGATTGATGGACCCTGAATGACCATTTGAACTTGAGCTTGAGTAGCTCTTAGGCTCAACAGTCGAGTGAAGATTTGCTCGAACTCGAAGTGAAGGTAGCCCTTAGGCTTTATGGTCGAGTGAGGACTTGCTCAAACTAGAGATTAGGTAGCCCTTGGGCTTTATAGGAAGTCCCTAAGTGAGAATTTGCTCGAACTCGGGTCAAGCTAGCCCTTGGGCTTTGTAGTCGAGTGAGGACTTGCTCGAACACGAAGTGAAGGTAGCCCTTAGGCTTTATGATTGAGTGAGGACTTGCTCGAACTCGAAGTAAAAGTAGCTCTTAGGCTTTATAGTTTAGTGAGGACTTGATCTAACTCGAAATTAGGTGGCCATTAGGCTTTATGATCGAGTGAGGACTTGCTCGAACTTGAAATAAGGTGACCCTTGGGCTCGATAGATAGTCCCCGACTGAGAACTTGCTCGAACTCGGGTTAAGATAGCCCTTAGGCATTGTAGTCGAGTGATAATGATTTCTCGAAGTCGAAGTAAAAATAGCCCTTAGGCCTTCATATTTTTGCTTTCTTTTGTGTCTTTTTCGAGGCCATTTTATTATGAGTTTCAGACGTCTCCAAGCTGTGGTAAATTGGTCGTAGCCCTTTGGTTCGGGTGTAGCCCAGTGAGCTTACTTCCCTGAGTTATCCAGGCGTGCCTAAGATAACAGTCCCCGAGTGGGAATGGCCGCAATTTTTAAAATTCAAGGGTTGCCGAAAAGGTCTTACGCCCTCGACGCTCGATAGTTCAATATGTTCGAGTTTTATTTTTCAGACGACAGTCCCCAATGTAGGGGTGAATATCCAAACCTGGTTATGATCGGCCCTTAAGCTCGTTCCCATAATAGATTGAAATCATGGAATTGTAAAGTAGAACAACTTTTTCTAAGACATGAGATAATTGCAAGGAAAAATACTTCTCTTTATTCTTGAGAAAATTGATTAGACGTGCGTACATGTTTTGAGCCAGGGCTCGAACAACCTATGTGGGCACGGTTCGTTCGAGCGTTTGGCCCTATCGAGACCCGGTCATTATGAAGTAATTTCCTCGCAACAAAGTTGACATCCAAAGCAATGCCCCTAGTATTCGAGGTTTATTGTAGGGAACCTCGAATACTGTTAAATGCTGTCTTTGACACCAATTCATGGTCGGCCTTCGATTCTAAGTTAGCACGATCCGTTGTTTCCTCATTAAAAACCTTGCCAAAAAACCCAATTGGGACAAAAAATGGTTCAAGGGAAAAAGAGTGCAATGCGTGCTTTAAGATCCAAAGCTTCACTCCTTGTCGATAACCTGCAAGTGTTAGTCGAAAAATATAAAGGATCGAAATGGGCTCGTACCTTCATTTGGATTTTGGAGGTTTAATGTGACCTTCTTCAGTACCAGGTCCTCGTGAACTTTGACCTCGATCATTTCTCCTCTCATTCCGTGTAGAATTTTGCCCAGACCCGCTGTCTCTATGGTCCCCATTATACGGTTGATATCGATCTCTTTCTGACCTCGGTTCTCGATCGATATCTCTCTTGATTCTATCCACGGGCATGTTAGGATGTACGGACCCAGACGGAGTCCCCAGTTGATCATCCTCGACCCTGATCTTCGGCTGATATCGATTACGTACATCGGCCCAAGTGACAACTGGATACTCGATCAAATTTTGCTTCAAGTATTGTGAAGCTATGGAACTCCGAACGTTGAGACCTTGAGTGAAAGCTTGAACAGACCAATCGTCGGTGACTGGTGGCAAATCCATTCTCTCCATTTGTAACCGAGATACGAACTCCCCGAGCATCTCGTTATCTTTCTACCTTACCTTTAAAAGGTCTGACTTTCTTGTTGCAACCTTAATGGCTCCGGCGTGCACCTTTACAAAAGAATCTGCAAGCATAGCAAACGGATCAATAGAATTTGGCGGTAAATTATGATACCATATCATGGCACCCTTCGATAGAGTCTCCCCGAACTTCCTCAGCAATACAGATTCAATTTCGTCATCTTTTAAGTCATTTCCTTTGATGGAACACGTATACGAGGTGACGTGTTCATTTGGATCAGTCGTCCCGTTATATTTGGGAATCTCGGGCATACGGAACTTCTTGGGGATTGGCTTCGTAACCGCACTTGGGGGGAAGGGTTTTTGCACAAACTTTTTACAATCTAGTCCTTTCAATATCGGTGGTGTCCTCGGGATTTGGTCGACCCTGGAGTTATAGGTTTCCACCTTCTTATCATTTTCCTCGATCTTCTTTTCTCCTGTCTCGATTCGCTTCGTCAACTCTTTGAGCATTTTTAAGATAGCGGATTTGTCTCCGATTCTTTCTCATTCGATTTTCTCGAAGTTGATTCGACCCTGTGCACAACTTCTTGGGACGGCTCAGTTTCGACCATGCTTGGCGTGTGGTTCTGATTTTGGAGCCGATCTATTGTTGCATGTTAGGCTTGCAACATTTTGAAGATTACCCGTAAGCTAATCCGGCCATCTTCACCGCCATGCGCATTCTGAGTAGCTGATCGGGTACCCCCTCAAACGCTTCTTTCGTGATCGACGGCCACGTTTCCATTGATGTCTACATGCAAACAGACATCGATTGGGTCCACAGCCGGAACTCCAACGAGGACAGCAGGGGGTGAAACGTTTTCTGGTGCAATGTTCTCATTCTCGCCGTGGAGGCTGAGATCATTGTCAATGTGTTGAGGTGCTGACTGAGAGTTTGACATCTTTCAATCATGTAATCAAAGACACTTCAAACAACAAGCGTAAAATAGTGTATGCTATAAAAATTTGTACCAGGCAATCACTATTATCCTTAGCCCCACGGTGTACTCATGCCCCTTTCTGCGCATGTTTTTCATGTGCAGATCCAGGTAGCTCTACCCAGGCGTATCATCCTCGAGGCGAAGAGATCTAGCAGAGGCTTCGAGGTACATCTGCCGCGTCCGCAGACCAGGAGTCTCTATCTTATTCTAGCTATAGCAGTTAGCTTTTCCTTTCGTACTATTGTTTTAGACATTGTTGAGTTAGAGTAGTGCATTACCTTCCGTTGGCTTGTGTTCCCGTGAGTTTTCGGGTTTTGGGATGATATTGTAGACTTCCGCATTTTTGGGTTGTACATGTCGAGCGGCATTTATATACAGTTACCCTTCTAGTTTGTTTAGTTTAGTTATTTGTTCCCGCAATTTATGCTATTTTCGCATTTGTTAGGCTTACCTAGTCGTAGGGACTAGGTGCCATCACGACATGTTCACGGAGGGCGAACTGGGGTCGTGACAAGAGCGCCAAACTGTTTACCTTCAAAATTTGATAACAATTAAACTTATACGTGGTCTTAAGGATATGTGATTTCACTTGGTACAAACCTAGAAATATGGGAATTGATGTCAGAAATTAACTGTAAAATAAAGCAAACCAATATAATAAGCGGTTATGGCCTTCGAGATAGATCGCCTTCAAACCAACAGAGTACGCTAAAAAGTATGAACTGAACAACAGAGCTTAAGAGAGGAAATGTAATGTATTGCTTTGTTATGCGTGAATGTCATCATTACAAAATGATTAGAACCCTCTTTTTAGTAAATGAATTCTACTTATGGTACAATTCTCAATACAGAGGGAAATTTCATGATTGGCTAAATGTTCGGTCTCGACTCGATACGTGATGAGATTTCTGCCATGATCCTTGCCCGATCACGGATATCTCGGCTTTCTGTTATTTGGTGTAGTACGCTTTCCCCGATCTTGTCCGATCTCTATTCTACTCGGCTCTGATCTTAGCTAGCTTCGATCTCGATCGGTCTCCTAGTCTCGGGCGGTCTAACTTTGTGTTGTGATCCGATATGACATAGGGTCGAACCTTGGCCTACCTCGTTCTAGGTCAGGCCCGATTTTGACCGTATATAATAGTATTAATCAGAAGCAAGTAGATTGAATTGGAAACTATGTTAATCCATTAGAAAGCTTAGAAGCTTTGAATTCGAAAATCAAAATTTGTAAAATTATTTTTTATTTGGAGCGGGTACTGTTGCAAATGATTCGGAATATCATTTGGAGTTTATATCTCAATTTTGAGACAATTTGATGAAGATTCAGGTGGTTTTGGTTGAAATTTTAGAGTAAAACTCGAAAAAGAAGATATAAACAAATTGTATATATATTGTATGTCGAGTGTAGAAATTGTATAGAAAGTATCTACAACTTACATAATTATATATAAGTTGCATAAATTGTATGTAAATCGTAGTTTTATGTGTATTTAAGCTGTAGATAAATTGTAGATTTTGACCGGATTTGTATATATTATAAAAGTTTAGTTACTTTCCGTAAATATGAAAACTTAGACTAAACTGGGTAAATAAATTACATATATATATAGATATATAGATATATAATTCGGAAATTAATTCGTTCGATTTCCTTAACGGTTTTACCCGAGAAAATCTATTAAATTTATATTTTTACCCATATAAACCCGGGTACAGAGACAACAAAATAGAACGTTAAGAATGAAACAGTTACAAGTCTTATTCGAAAGTGAAACTTGCACAAATGTCCCAAATAAATCTCAACTTACCAACCTCTAGCCATTAGTCATAGACTTACCAAAACTAGCCAACAAAAATTGAAAAACCAAATAATAGGGTTCTTTCTCTCAAAGAATCACATGCAAAAATCACCTTCCATATTTTTAAGCGTGATTAGCAACATTAGATACAAGACGGAAAGGAAATTTCATGGACGGTGTAGCAAATAAGGTGATGAAATACAAAAATCTATACAATATTCCAAAAATCTAAACAAAAAAGGAACTTTTTCAATGGGTATAGTTGAAATTCATTGAAAATATATAGATAAGCCAATATACAAAATTTGAGGAAGATTGGAGGTGATTTGGACTGGTTTTGTATCAAAATCGTAATTAAATCGAGTTCAAAAAAGTCTTCTGCGACACATGTATCAAACATGTATCACGCATGTATCTCACACACAGGTATACATGGATATACATGTGATACACAATTGATACAAATATGATACATGTGTGATACACAAATGATACATAGTGTGATACACATCTCTTTTTTTTTATGTTCAGCTTTTACTTCGAATTTTCAATTCAAACCACCTCAAAACTTCACCAAATCATCCCAAAACTGAGATTCAAGCTCCTTAAGTTGTGCCCAATCTATTCTAATAACACCCACTCAAAACAAAGCAAAAAATTGATATTTTTTTTGCTACAAATATCGAATTGGCTAATATTAATAATATTTTATCAATTGGCCAATTTTTGTAATGAGCTACTTATAAATGGACATAGCTGGTAATTTCCCTATTCGAAATCCTATGTGGCGAACAAGGGCCTGAAAAAACAAAAGTTGTCCATATCTTTTGCAATTTCAGAAAAAAGAAAAACAATCCAAATTGATAACAATCCCCCAAAAACTTTCAAAAACCCAATTAGTAGGGGAGAAATTAAAAAATAGCCATATTTACAAGTGGTCATTCAAAAATAGCCATAGTTTCAAAAGTAATCGAAATTTAGCCATTTTTCATGTAAAGATAAATCTTAACGAAAACACTGTTCAAAATCCGGAAAAATACTCCAGTATAATATACTGGAGTTCCAGTATAATATACCGGTCCAGCATAATATACTGGAGATTGGAGCACCGTTGCTTCAATCTCCAGTATACTATACTGGAACTTCGCGTGTTGGAGTTCCAGCATAATATGCTGGAAGTTCATACACATGTGCACTAATCTCCAGTATATTATGCTGGAACTTTCGGTGTTGCAACAAAATAGTGGTTTATTTTTAATGACTTTGCAAACGCTGGCTATTTTTGAATGACCAGTCCAAAAACTGGCTAGCCCATGTTATTTTGGCCTGATAAGAGGCCCAAATTGATAAACAAACTTACAAAATCAAGGGAAATTTTCGTATATATACCATATAGGAAACTATATTACCAAATATGTTCATAGTTTGCTATTACCATTCATGCTAATAGTATTCCTACATAATATATATACAATGCATTAAATAAGGAATCATTGTAGCTGTAGGATTCCTTATTTAAGGGCGCAAAAATTGGGAATTAAATATTCTTCAGATCTTCCACAACGCAAATCACGCACATTCATAATTATCGTCGGCTTCGTTTCAAATTTTCCATACTCTGTTTTTGCGATACACTCTGTTTCCAGAATTCTCTCTACATCTCTCTCTATCTCTCAACCCCAAATTTCAGTAATACAAAGCAAAGGAAAAGAGAGCAGCAATTCCACTATTGACAGCCATTAAAAAGCTTTGAAGCTTTGAATTCAAATTTGGGTTTTTAAAAATCATTATTTGTTTGGATTGGGTGTTGTTTAAAATAATTGGGAATATGGTTTGGAGTTTATATCTCAATTTTGAGGGGTTTTGGTAAAGATTAGGCTTGCTTTTGACTGAATTTCAGATTAAAACTCGAAGAAGAAGAAGAAGAAGACGACATGACATACACTATAATGCAGAAATTGTTAAAAAATTGTAGATAAATTGTAGACTGTTGTGTATTTATTTTTCTTTTATTCGTTTACCTATTGTATGAAAGTTGAACAACATTGTATAAAAATTATATTTAAGTGGATGATTTAGTACTGTTTTGGATAAAAATATGTATCAAAAATGTGAAATATACATTTCAGGGGAAGCATGTCGAGTCCAAATATGTACCCAGTTTGTAGATATTTTGTAGATAAATTGTAGATTATTTGTATTCTGATTGTAGATGCTTTATTTTCTGTTTTCACAAATAAAAAACGACTAAAACTTCTACAAATCTTCTGAAAAAACGCAATTATGTCAAAAATTTCAATTATGCTATAATTGAATGGGAATTGGGATATTAAAATTCAATGTACCCAGTTTGTAAATATTTTGTAGATAAATTGTAGATTATATGTATTCTGATTGTAGATGCTTTGTTTTCTGTTTTCACAAATAAAAAACGACTAAAACTTCTACAAATCTTCTGCAAAAAACGCAATTATATCGAAAATCCCAATTATGCTACAATTGAATGGGAATTGGGATATTAAAATTCAGTGTACCCAGTTTGTAGATATTTTGTCGATAAATTGTAGATTATTTGTATTCTGATTGTAGATGCTTTGTTTTCTGTTTTCACAAATCAAAAACGACTAAAACTTCTAAAAATCTTCTGCAAAAAATGCAATTATGTCGAAAATCCCGATTATGCTACAATTTTGTGATTCTCCTATATGCTCTTGTTACTCCTTACGAAACTGATATGCTAAATATGGAATCCAAAAAAAACATGATGAAGGGATAGATCTTCCTAAGAAATTTTGTGGATAACACAAAAACTTTTAACACAAAAACAGAAAGCTCAAAAATAAATAAACAACAGTGTACAAATTTTCTACAATTTCTGCAATATAATGTATGTCATGTCTTCTTCTTCTTCTTCGAGTTTTAATCTCAAATTTAGCCAAAATCAAGTCTAATCTTCACCAAAACCCTTCAAAATTGAGATATAAACTCCAAACCATATTCCCAATTATTTACAACAACACCCAATCCAAACAAATAATGATTTTTGAAAACCCAAATTAGAATTCAAAGCTTCAAAGCTTTTTAATGGCTGTCAATGGTGGAATTGCTGCTCTCTTTTCCTTTCGTCTTATATTACTGAAATTTGGGATTGCGAGATAGAGAGAGACGTAGAGAGAATTCTCAATTCTTTGCAACAACATTCAATCCAAACAAACAATGTCTTTTGAAAACCCAAATTCGAATTCAAAGCCTTGCTATGGAAGAAATAATGAGATTTTGATACAGAAATCGTGGGTGTGGGAGGGAAACATGGGTGAAGGTGTGAGAATTGGAGAGAGAAACGTGGGGGGAGTGGTATTAGAAGGAATATACGGTACCATTAAATTAGGAGTGTAATTAATACCCTTAAAAACCATTATGGTATATAATTGGTAATTAGGTATACTAAAAGTAATTATATCAAACCTTAAACATTAAGGATAATATAGTTTTCTATATGGCATAGGAATGTAAAAATTCCTAAAATCAATCGTAATCAAAAGTCAAAACGTTTAATATCTCAGTTAACGGTTTAACATCAAACTGATAATTTTTAAATCGAATCGAACAGATCGATATGCATTCCTAGCCGTAGAGGCGTATGTTGAAGCTCTATGATATGACCATTGACCACTTGGTAAACATGGTTGAGGTCACTTTGGAGTACAAATTAAGCTATTTGGCCGATGTTTTTACTATGAATATTTGTTCTCTTTTCAACAAGGTGTTCTATTTTTTATGTTTCGGAATTTAATCATAATGTTCTTGTTTGTTGATAATAAGATTTCTTTTCTTTTATTCGGTGGCTTATATTGTGTCGTCTTCTTTTTTTCTAATACTCATTGAAGTTACTCCTTACGTTTCATTTACGTGGTAGCGTATTTGACTGTCGGAGCGTAAGGAAAACAAAATAAAACTTTTGGAACTTATAATTTTAAATACTACATAGCATTAGTTTTTGTGGATATAAAAGCATGTCAGTAAGCTTGATTTTGAAGTGAGCTTCGTTTGCCCCATTGGCGAAGTCATAAGTTATGGTGAATCCGTGTCGCTACTATAAAGTGAGCTTCTCCGGAAATAAGAACAAGAACAAGCGCACAGAGTATATAGTAGAAAGAATGTTAATAAAATAAAAGTACGTCTAGCCCTTTTTGCATATATATATATATATATTTCGTGTCTACAATGAGCAAATTTTTCTATTTATAGCTAAATTTCGGGAGACAAGATCCCCAAATCCAGTTCTTCTTTAATATGAATAAAGACCCCTCTTAATGGCTGCATAACGGTCGAGTATAAATGCAAAGATTCTTTGTAACGGCCGCTCTTTGAACGCTGGCTTCTCCAACCGATATCTTCCTTTCAAACTTTGGTCCCCGGTTCCAGCGTCTCCGGAACTCATACAACATTGGTTACATGCTCGTAAGCGGTGCCAACTATTTTCTGACTCATATCCTATATGTCTTTACTGCCACCTGTAAACTTAACGAGCATCCACATGTAATTCATCAATTTTATCCCGTACAACATGAACATTAGTTTACCAGCACATTAATCACCTACTTTGATATGTTAGATTACTAGCATTAATATGTATACTCCATACGTCTCAATTTGTCTGTGTATTTCAGATTTTCAGAGTCAAATGAATTTCTTTTTTACCAAGATTTTTTCATATATTTTCTAAATATTTAATTTCTTAATTACTGTGACTTATAATATTTTTAATGTAGTTTTCACATATATAAATTTATTTCAACCAAGTTAAAAAGTTTATATACGAATGTCAAAAATGAGAAATTTGAATTTATGTCTTGCGTCAACTTCGATAATTACCAAGTTCATATATGTAGGAATTGACAAATCCTTTTGAATAACAATGTGTATATTTCAATATTGGTCCGTTATTAACTTTCCATACTAGTTATTATTATTGCTAATTTAAGACATGTCGTTTGATGAAATGAAGGTTTGTAAATGCAGTTCAGAGGTAGCTATCTATCTTGTACTTATACGTCAATCACATTGACATAATTATTGAACTTCTAAAAGTCTCTCTGTCTGTATTATGGACTATACTAATGGATTCGCAGTTGTGTCATAACTAGGTTAAACTATGTCTTAGAAGTCTAAACTTTCTGAGTTAAAACTCTGGCACTCATATTTGTATTTGTTTATAACAATTGAATTTATAGGTGGTTTTAAGGATACGTGGATTAATTTGATACAAAGCGATAGATTGACCTATAAGTAAAGCAAACAAAAATAAAGTAAATTCAAATCGTGTGACTTGAGCAGTTATAGCCTTGAGAAATAGACCTCACTCGAACTGAATATGATCTAAATCTTCTATCTATATAGAATAGGAGAAGCAAAAGCGCTACACTAAGACAAGTGTCTTAACCACAAAAAGCTAAGTGGCATTATTAAGACAAAATAAACTACTTTTCTAACTAATTTTGTTTTTTGAATTTTGAATTTTGAATTTTGAATTTTGAATTAATTGGTTACACTACTTGAATTAATAAATATAGATATCTTATAATATCAATAAAAAATGAAATTAAAATATATATATATTCTACTCATTAAAATTGGAGTTTTAAAATTATTTTACGATAAATAATTTTAAAATTACACAATTTATTAATTATTAAAAATATTAGTATGTTTTTTATAAAAATAATAAGAAAGCTTATCTCTTTATACTTTTGATGAATTCAAAATTATAATTTAGTAAAAAAAATTATATAACTTAAATTTTCAGTAAATATAAAATGAGAAAACTAATCAAATATTATAGTAGAAATGATTGTACCGAAAAGAGGTGGATAAAGATAATTTTATAATATTTATATTTTGAATTAATTAATAAACAAAATATAAATAAACAATACTCAAGAAAATTATTAATAAATTTAGACAATTGAAGAATTTTAAACAGTACAACATAAGTATAAAAATATATATTTCTAGAATAAAAAAATATATACGTATGTTCTACTAGAAGAGAAGTATAATTTAGTAAAAAAATTATATTACTCAAATTTTCAGTAAATATAAAATGAGAAAACTAATCAAATATTATAGTAGAAATGATTGTACCGAAAAGAGGTGGATAAAGATAATTTTATAATATTTATATTTTTAATTAATTAATAAACAAAATATAAATAAGCAATACTCAAGAAAATTATTAATAAATTTAGACAATTGAAGAATTTTAAACAGTACAATATAAGTATAAAAATATATATTTCTAGAATAAGAAAATATATATGTATGTTCTACTAGAAGAGAAGTAGTATCAAAATATTAAATCAATTGACAAATTAATAAAAAATCAAATTAGTAAATATATAGTACTAAGTACTTGCTAATTTAATAAAAAATAAACAAGGAATAAATAATTTATTTGATTACTATAATGCTTTGTATCCTTTGATTTCGTATAAATTTTATTATATTTATGTACACTACATTAAATAATAAAATAGTAACTAATATTTATTAAAATAATATGATATATTAGGTAATAATTTTATAAGATTAATATTTCATTAAATTATCCGCGCATCGCGCGGGTTCTAACACTAGTAAAGCCAAATACAGAAGAACAGTAGCTAGCAGAAAGAAAATACTGTTATAATGCTTTTAGGATGCGTGTTACAACGTGTATTAGAAAAAATCAGACCCCCTTTATATAGTAGGGGAGTCCTGCTTTAGGTACAATTCTATAAAAGGTAAGAAATTTTGTAATTTGCTAATTAGTCGGTCTCTCGTTGATACGTGCCGATATTCCCGCCGTGATATCCGACCGGTTACGGATATTTCGGCCTCCCGTTATTGGGTCCGATAATGTTTCCTCGAGCTTGTTCGGAATCGGGGTCGATTCCGGAGTCACGGGCTCGAAGATCTTGAAGACGTATGTTCTGACTTGGTACTTTGGTTCGATGGAACATGAAGTCGGTCTTCAATCCATCACGTTTCGGTTCTAATTTGTCATGCAATAGATGAGCCCGATTTTGACCATATACAATACTTTGAACGGTCCAGGATCTGCGCAGACCATTTAGGAAGAGTTTGAAAATGTATGACCTTTTGTAGATCAACATTAATGGGTTTACAGGTTCCACGTAACTCAGTGCTTTGACGTCGAATCATACATTTATGTATGCACCTCGAAAATACATAAATAAAGATAAAGTTGAATATACATGATTTTAGAATCCAATATTTTCTCAACTTAGAGCTGACGTCGAATCATACACGACGTTTAAATTCTGAATTCGTCACTAGTTTTCTACTAAGCTAGCAAAGATCTACAGAATCATTTTCAAGATTCATTCACATAAAAAGAAGAAATAAGATCAATCCTTGAGGCCATGCACCTGTCGAAGCTCTTGTCTGAATCTAGTGGACCAGTAGTCATGAATATCTGATTTTGACCATTCTAGACATTTCAAAATAAGTAATTTGCTTGAGAACATGGGTGGGGTGGCCAAATTGTCGACTTAAGCTAAGGACCACAGGCAACCCTCAAGAAAGCTTGTTCAGTTTATCCTCATGAAGACATCATGTGACATTGTTTCTTTCCCATCATATCCGTAGACTTTCCTCGAAAACTATCGTCATTGTTGGTGTGGTTATGGTTATTCTTATTTATTTGTGGCTGATTGAGATATCAATGTTTACATAAAAAAAGGAACAGTTGAATATGTAACGTAATTTATAGACATGTAGACTAAGTTGATCTGACTAATAAGATAATTAAAGATAAAGGAAATAAAGTAAAAATAATTAACGAAAGAATAAGCCGTGGCCCGGAGGAATCTCTCTATGAGGATGACTCAGGTTGAATACCTAATGTAATGATCCTGTCACGACCCAAAATCCACTAAGGGTCGTGGTGGCGCCGGACACCTCTGTCAGGCCAGCCTAACTAAATTATCAATTAAATCCTCTTTTAATACTTTTGAAAATCTCAGGTTTTTCCTCCCATTTTTCATAAATAAAAGATCAATACTTGAATTCAAATTTAAATAATAACAATTAGTACACATCTTTCGAAAACCATCCCCAGAACCCGGTGTCACAAGTGCGTGAGCATCTATTGATAAAGATATAAAATACAATACAACATCCGTCCGGAATACAATGGACAGAAAGGAAATACAATTTACTAGAAAGGGGCTTTAAAAGCTGCGGGCTGCCTTGCATACTGCAACTCACCTAGTCCCCGAATCATCCGTGCTGCTATGCCCAGTAGGCCGCTAAAGTAACATATACCTGTGCAACAAAAATGCACAGAAGTGTAGTATGAGTACGTAATCAACGTGTACTCAGTGAGTATCCCGCCTAATCCCGAAGGGGTAGAGACGAGATGGCCAACTTCGACACTCACTAGAGGTCAATTAATAATATTCTATAAGTGCGAGGATAATCATGGATTTATATATAGAAGTTTCTAATTGTGAGGCCAGGAAACAGGTAAACACCTTCAATAATAAATCAAGGGCTTCCAAGGTTTATTCTTTATTATCTTATCAGTTTATATCAAGCCACGAAGGGCCAATCCCACATTTAAAATTCTTAAGCAACAGATAAACATGCGCAAATCACACCGAGGCGACGACCCGCTCCAACAGGAATGTAAACTGTGCACTGCCGAGGGTCGAGCGGCCCGAACCAATAGATGCATCTATTTAATCTGCCGAGGCGTTCGGCCCGTTCCATAAATAAACACATACCCTGCTCGTGAATCATGCATGCGACGCATGTGCACATAAAATACATGCTCAAGTAGTCAAATAAGAATTTATCGGAGCTATTTTATCAAATAAAAACCAAATCCTCTTTTAACAATTCAAGAAAATGAAGTTTAATCCTTTTGAAGTTCATTTACTAGTTCTACTTGATTTTAACAATTCAAATGTCAATAAGATTTCAAATATCCCAAGTATAGCGTGCTTTTGGGTCCTAGACTACCCGGACAATAGCATAATAGCAGCTACGCACGGACTCTCGTCACCTCGTGCGTACGTAGCCCCCACAAATAGGAGCACATAACCAATTTAACTCACCTATGGGGTAAATTCCCCCTCACAAGATTAGAAAGGAGACTCACCTCGCTCCGAAGACTCATAGCCGGTATTCTACATTCTTCCGAAGGCTTGAACCGACGCACAATGCACCAAAACTAGTCAATTAACGACAAACTAATGAGAACATGCTCAAATGCTTGTTAAAAATTAAGATTATACAAATTCCCAACTCCTCTTAGTGAAATGACCAAAATGCCCTCGGGCCCACGTGCCCGGAATCCAAAATTTCTCGAAGATAAAGGTTACCCATGACCTTAGGAACTCAAATATATAATTTTCTCTAAATTCCATACCTAAAATCGTGGCTAAATTCCAAGAATATGATTTTTCTAGGTTCTTTCACCAAAACCCCAATTTTTTTATACTAATTTTCATGTCTAATTCCATGGTATAGTCTTGTATTTAACTTGGAAATAAGTAGGAGTAGCTTACCTTAACATTGATGATGAAATCTCTCCTTGAAGCTCTCCAAGAATCGCCCAATGAAGTGAAGAAAATGAGAGAAATGGCCAAACATCCGATTTAAAAACAATGCTTCTGCCCCTAGCTATTTCCGCTTCTGCGGAACTATTACCGCTTCCGCGGTCAAGCTTTTGCGGACAAAACTCCGCTTTTGCGGACAAGGGGGCTCCAGCCATTTTCGCTTTTGCGGTCAGCCTACCGCTTCTGCGGTTCCGCATCAGCGGATCAAGGGCCGCTTCTACGGTCCCGGCTGCCCTCACGCTCGACCGCTTCTGCGGCTTCTTTCCCGCTTCTGCGGGGCCACTTCTGCGGTCCCATCTCCGCAGAAGCGGAAACACCAGCAACCAGCAACTCAGCTATTTCCAAAAATCCATTTTTGATCCGTTAACCACCCGGAATCCACCCGAGGCCCCCGGGACCCCAACCAATCACACCAACCAGTCCCAAAACACATTACGGACTTGCTTGAGGCTTCAAATCATATCAAACAATGCTAAAATCATGAATTACACCCCAAATTCAAGCTTTACGAACTTTAGAATTTCAAACTTCTATTCCGATGTTTAAACCTATCAAATCACGTCTGATTGACCTCAAATTTTGCACACTAATCATATTTGACATTACGGACCTACTCCAACTTTCGGAATTGGATTCCGACCCCGATATCAAAAAGTCAACCTCCGGTCAAACTTCCCAAAAACCTTCAAATTTCTATCTTTAGCCAAATGGCTTCAAAATGACCTACGGACCTCTGAATTCACTTCCGATCGCGCTCCCAACTCCAGAATCACCATACGGAGCTATTCCCAGACTCGGAATCCCAAACGGACATCGATAACACTGAAATGCACTTCAAGCCAAACTTAAGAAATTCCTTCTAAAATGCTAACTTCCACATTAGGCGCCAAAATGCTCCCGGGTTATCCAAAACCCGATCCGGGCATACGCCCAAGTCCGAAATCATGATACGAACCTGCTGGAACCTTCAGATCCCGATTCCAAGGTCGTTTACTCAAAATTCCAATCCTAGTTCATTCTTTCAACTTTAAGCTTCCGAATTGAGGATTCTCTTCCCAAATCAACTCTGAACTTCCCGAAATTCAATTCCGACCACGCGTACAAGTCATAATACCGGAAATGAAGCTGTTCATGGCCTTCGACTACTGAACGGAGCGCTAGCACTCGAAACGACCGGTGGGGTCGTTACATTCTCTCCCACTTAAACATACGTTCGTCCTCGAACGTGCTGAGAACCATACTGAAGTAGTCCGAAATCACTATTTAGCACCTCATGCACCTTCCCGTGCTACCACAACCTAGCTGAGCACGCTAGCTCGATAAATTCTGAAGATATTCCCTTTTATTCAAGCAATTAAGCATTAGAGCCCGATTCCAACATCCGGAATCTATGCCAGGCCTGTTTCCAACATACGATCACCATATCAATCACCACACGTTGTACTCAAACACGATTGCATAACTTTGTTGAATTCACACTTTGCATTACCCACTCGTAGGGCCACAATAACCCTTTTTTTTATGATCAACTTAGTCAAAATCCTACTAATCTGATGCTCCCATTGCACCCCACGAGACATACAGGTCTTACTCTAACCTTTACCATACCGCCATGACGGAAGATATGTACTAACATTCATAATCAATTGCCGAGTCAACAAAACATTAGGTATATACTCCTAACAAGGCCTTCACCTCATTCTGAACCCAATAATGGTCTTATCTCCATAACATACCTCATATAGCTGGATTGCACAGAATCCTAGATCAAGGGATCTCGTCTCATCCGATACAACTGCTCAGGCAATAAGCCACCCCAGAAATTGTTAAAATCTCATATGATGCTACCCTGCGCCAATAGGCCACCAATTCGAACGCATTGCAAAAGGAAAACGAACTCTGGGAGGAACCTAACGCCCGCACTACTACGGACTTTCCTTAGAAAATAGGAAGCGAAACACAAAAAGATAGCATATAGGAAACTACACTCATATCACTCTGTTGCGGCGTGCAACCCGATCCACACAGCATAACCATGGCGGCGTGCCACCCGATCCTCACAACATAACCATGGCGGCGTGCCACCCGATCAAACGTAGAACTCACATAAGGAGATACACATCGAGCTAAATTGCTCATTATAATGAATTACCGAATCTCGGTCTCAAGCTCTCTAAGTGTATAGTACCATTCCCTGGGGAACACATAGCGCCATAAGCTACAAAACCCAAGCACAACTGAGGCGCGATACAAGATCTAAATCTCGAGAGCCATTCCGCTGACATAACATCATCGCCACACGGAACCTTAACACATAAGAATTTACCAAGCCGCCTCACAACTCATACGGCGCCATACATCATTACCTGGGATAGCTGATGACAAAATAACACCCCGACTGTCCCTCCATAAGGAACGCTCGCTGAAACATACACAATTGGCCTGATATAAAGCCCTGTTTACATATAAATCAATCCACTGATCCCAAGCCGATTTCTGATTGCACCAGCTTGGCTAATAACCTTTCAAAGGTCCATAGTAACTCCCCTTTGCCTCATAACACGTAAGAACAACCATCGTAACCGGAGCAACCTCCTCAGTTCATAACCCAATAAACAAAGTGCCCTCCAGGCAAAAATTCTCAAATTTAGTGACATTACCACAATCCTCATACTCGGTTTAAATCTTTACTCAATCGAGTGACTACATGTCACACTCATGCAATCTTCCCGTGGGACACGCTCCCACAACCTCTCGAAATAAACAACGGGTCCGCACACCTGAATCACCGGCTGCACTAACACCGAAAAGTGATCAAGAATCCTTACCAGGATGCAAAGCCTTCTTCACAAAACATCGATCTCAGGCTTACGCTGAAGACAATACCAATTCACTTAATCATTCAACCTTTTTCCTTGCTCATCCGAGCCCGTGACATCCTTGTTAACACCGAACTGCGACCTTGATTCTCACTTCAAATTTCATACTACTCACTGCACCCGACATGCCAATATACGATAGAACACGACTCTTCATCATAACTCGGAACCACTAATAGGTTAACACTTCGTCACATAAAAGCTTTTCACTTAACTCACTTCAGGAGAATCATAGCAACACACAAGTAACTTCCCATAACCGTAGGATATGCAAATCTCTAAGTAGTGGTCCAAGCCACCATAGCCCTTCCGGAATCCGCTTCCACTTAACAAGCCATAACAGAAGAATGCTTCTGAATAACATCAATTTCGGCGGCCGACAAGTCTCACACGTACCGCCACAAATCATACACATAACTTGATCACGCGGAATGAACTGATCACTGGCCCCAATATGCCAATTCAACTATGACTAGCCAATCTACCTTCTTCCAATTTATCCTTGCTTGCCTTAGAAATAATACTAACTCCATTCAACACATAACATACTCCATCTACACTCACCCCGAGTGACCTTGAATCACGAGACCATGCTGTCTCAAATTTCACGAACCATTTCACCTCCCAATTGCTACATCACAAGCCAACCATCACGGAACATTCTGTGCCTCTTCTCATAAGCTGCTTTCCAAGCTTGATTCTTAGCCGTACCTATCGGCTCGAAATCGTAGGCATCATATCTTAACTTTTGAATTCACTAGGACCTTTATTGAGAGCCACCCGCTCCGACTGGGTCCCAAACACAATCCATTCCATAAATCTTATAACACACGAATGCCCTCTCGACGAAGCTCCCGGCGAAACCACTTCCT
>NW_017672295.1:58555-90848 GCF_001879085.1 Nicotiana attenuata
TGCGAGATAGAGAGAGACGTAGAGAGATTCGTCATTCTTTGCAACAACATTCAAATTCAAACAAACAATGTCTTTTTAAAACAAAATTCGAATTCAAAGCCTTGCTATGGAGAAATAATGAGATTTTGATAAACGAAATCGGGGTGTGGGAGGGAAACATGGGGTGAAGGTGTGGAATTGAGAGAGAAAACGTGGGGGGAGTGGTTTACGAAGGAATATACGGTACCATTAAATTAGGAGTGTAATTAATCCTTAAAAAAACCATTCTGGTAATATAATTGGGTAATTAGCGTATCTAAAAGTAAATTATATCAAACCTTAAACATTAAGATAATAATGTTTCTATATGGCATAGGAATGTAAAAATTCTAAAAATCAATCGTAATCAAAAGTCAAAACGTTTAATATCTCAGTTAACGGTTTAACATCAAACTGAATATTTTTAAATCGAATCGAACAGATCGATATGCCATTCCTAGCCGTAGAGGCGTATGTTTGAAGTCTATGATATGACCATTGACACTTGGTAACATGGTTGGAGTCATTTTGGAGTACAATTAGCCTATTTGGCGCGATGTTTTTACTATGAATTTTGTTTCTCTTTTCAAAACAAGGTGTTCTATTTTTTATGTTTCGGAATTTAATCATAATGTTCTTTGTTTGTTGATAATAAGATTTCTTTTCTTTTTTCGGTGGCTTTCATTGTGTCGTCTTTTTTTTTCTAATACCATTGAAGTTACTGCTTACGTTTTTCATTACGGTGTAGGTATTTGACTGTCGGAGCGTAAGGAAAACAAAATAAAACACTTTTGGAACTTATAAATTTAAATACTACATAGATTAGTTTTTGTGGATTATAAGATGTCAAGTAAAGCTTGATTCTTGAAGTGACTTCGTTTGCCCCATTGGCAGAAGTCATAAGTTATGGTGAAATCGTGTCCGCTACTATAAAGTGAGCTTCTCCGTGGAAATAAGAACACATGAACAAGCGCACAGAGTATATAGTAGAAAGAATGTTAATAAAATAAAAGTACGTCTAGCCCTTTTTTGCATATATATATATATATATTTGTGTCTACAATGAGCAATTTTTTCTATTTTTATAGCTAAATTTCGGAGACAAGATCCAAATCAGTCTTCTTTAATAATGAATTAAAGACCCTCCTTAAGTGAGACTATGTCACGTGAGGCGCGCCCGCATATTTCCGTGAATGGTGTAATACGCTGATAATTTAGAGATTTGCATATATAGATAGTCACTGGGCCCCGCTCCTCTTCATGATATAGCGTGGGATTATCATTCTGTCCAACCTTCGATCTGCACGTGTAGTACCTTTTAATACGTCTGGCCGTCCAGCTAGTTGTGACATAGATAGTTGCTCCGGACTCATAAACATTGGGTGTGCACATTTTGACTTGATTTCTCATGCAGACTCCCGGCATTGCTGTTATTCTTAATACTATACGGCACTTGGAAAAGGTGGCTAGCAGTATTTTTTGATGTTTTAAAACAATTTCACGACACTCATTGCGCGTCATCCTGTTCTTTAATAGAGGACCCAAGTAAATCTAAGTATATTAAATTACAGAGCTCAGTAAATAGTAGACCAAATCTGATAAGATGTGAGAACATATGGTTCTAATTATGGTTACGAGGACCAGATAGGACAAAGCATTGTCTATGCTCTATTGGATATTAGTGTCACTCAGTGTACCATGTGTAATTTGTGCACCACAATATACATAAGTGGGATATATCGCTCTATTGTAATATTAGACGTACGGAGAGAGATTTCCAATCATTAGTGTGTACTCATTGTGCACATTATTATTACAAAGAAATGGTTAGCTGAGTTGTCTATTCTGTTGTATGTTGCTCAAATATTTATTTAGACTCTTTATCTCGCAATAGAGTCTATTAATAGAAATCTTCCAAATTTATGTTTCTAGACTAATAGTATGTACATGCATATATAAGACGCATTTGTTCTCCATCAATGATTTGATTTCTTAAAATATTATTATAATCTCTCTAAGTTTTATAATTGTGTAGAGTATTATAATTAATTATTATTAATAGATATTGTTTGGTTTCGCTCACATATATTATATTTTATAATTATCATCAGAATGTTACTAACAAAAGTTTATATACGAATGATAAAAATTTAATTTTAATATGAATGTTCACACAATCTTGTAAATTTTTTGTCTTGGCGTCGTGCATTTTACTGATATATAATTTACTCACTCATATTTAACTACCTCGATAGTAAGGTAAATTAGAATATTCAAAGTGCTTGTATTGAATTCTTAGCGAATTGTTGTATATGTTTATATCAATATTGGTTTTATCACGTTTTTATGGTATATATTATCAATTTGCCATATAAACTAGTTTGTCTATTATATTTACAATTTATAATTGTCAATTCTATTATGATCAGTGATGTTTTAATGATTGATTAATTGAAAGTAGAGTATCTAGTAAATAGAGTTTGTGCTAGCGCTAGCATGATCTATTTTGTATTTTATTAGTTTCTATATCATATAACATTGAATATAATATGTTTTATTGACATCTTCAACTAAAAGTCTCTTCCTTGTCGTGTGTATTCATTTGGAAATTCGTATTTATTTCGTGAATAGGAATTTATTTTATACGCCAGATATGTGTCATTTTATCTATATGATAAATAAATAAAAGAGCGCGTAATTGATCTTAAGTATAGACTAGTTTATAACAAACTTTGCTCATATGGAACGTCTACAATTTAATACCATTCTGTGACAACTTTACATTAATTTTGTGATCTACATTATAGTATTATACAATTTGAATTTATAGGTGGTTTTATTAGGATACGGCTGGATTATATTTGATACACCAGAATGTCTGAACTCATAGATTTTGTAAACCTAGTGACACGCTCTACATATATACCTATCATATTTATTCATATTTATATTATTATAATATATTTGTTGAATTCTCAATAAATCGTCCAATGCTGCACTCTTGTATTGATCTCTATCGCTGTGTACACTCTAATTTGCACTCTTGGACGTTTGTAGTAGCATATTATTAGAGGGACTTCACCTACCCGGGCCCAAGGATAACGTTAGCAAATATTAATATGTAAATACTACCATATTCTATACCCTACATACCCCTCCATTGATTTCACCCAACTCAGATTCTTATGCAAGACCAAAAGACGTCTACAGGACTCACACTCTCTCTCTCTGGTTAATCTCTCGATCTCTCCTCATAGTGACAGTCGTTCGATTAACTCTCAACATATAAGACTGCTTACTTCGCGCCTCTCATTCGATGAAGGATCTATGTGATAATACAACTCTATCTCCTCTGTTCTTGATTTCCCTCTAAATACATCTCGGTTGAGTAACTTTGTGATCATATCTTTCATATAATCTTCTTTAGTGTACATATTGTTTTAACACTCTTGAATTAATAATATAGATTTCTTATAAATTATGCAATAAAAACGAAAATACAAATCTATATATTCTACTCCTTTAAATTGGAGTTTTAAACTTTTTTACATTATAATCCACCACTTATTTTATATTAAAAATTAACCACCAATTTATTTACATTATTAACAATACCCCTTTCCCCAACGCTATGTGTTTTTTTTAATAATAATACCACCCTAAACTAAGTAAGAAGTATTATCCTCCCTTTTACTTTCTGATGGAATTTCCAAATAGAGCTGTATAGCTATTTTAGGTAAAAAAAAATTATATAAACTTAATTTTCAGTAAATAATAAAATGAGAAAATAATCAAAATATTCTAAGTAGAAATGATTGTACCGAAAGAGGTGGATCAAGATAATTTTATAATATTTATATTTTGAATTAATTAATAAACAAATTATAAATAAACAATACTCAAGAAAATTATTCAATAAATTTGACAATTGAAGAATTTAAACAGTAAATAAGTAATAAAATATATATTTCTGAATAAAAAAATATATACGTATGTTTTACTAGAAGCAGCAAGTAATAATCTTAGTAAAAAATTATAATTTACTCAAATTTTCAGTAAATATAAATAGAAAACTAAATCAAATTTATTAGTAGAATGATTGTAACGAAAACGAGGTGGATAAAGATAATTTTATAATATTTATATTTTTAATTAATTAATAAACAAAATATAAATAAGCAGATAACTCAAGAACAATTATTAATAAAATTTGACATTGAAGATTTTAAACAGTACATATAAGTATAAAAATATTATTTCTAGAATAAGAAAATATATATGTATGTTCTACTAGAAGAGAAGTAGTATCAAAATTTTAAATCAATTGACAAATTAATAAATAAATTAGTAAATATATAGTATAAGTACTTGCTAATTTAATAAAAATAAACAAGGAATAAATAATTTATTTGATAGCTATAAAAATGCTTTGTATCTTTGATTTCGTATAAATTGTTATTATATTTATGTAACAACTACATTAAATAAATAAAATAGTAATAATATTTATTAAAATAATATGATTATTAGTAATAATTTTATAAGATTAAATATTTTCATTAATTATCCGCGCATCGGCGGGTTCTAACACTAGTAAAGCCAAATACAGAAGAACAGTAGCTAGCAGAAAGAAATACTGTTATAATGCTTTTAGGATGCGTGTTACAAGTGTATTAGAAAAAATCAGAACCCCCTTTATATAGTAGGGGAGTCTGTTTAGGTAAATTCTATAAAAGGTAAAGAAATTTTGTAATTATGCTATCTAGTCGCGTCTCTCGTGTGATACGTGCCAGATAATTCCGCCGTGATATCCGACGGTTACGGATATTTCGGCCATCGTTATTGGGTCGATAATGTTTCCTCGAGCTTGTTCGGAATCGGGGTCGATTCCGGAGTACGGGCTCGAAGATCTTGAGACGTATTGTTCTGACTTGGTATTTTTGGTTCGATGGATACATGAAGTCGTCTTCAATCCATCACGTTTCGGTTCTAATCTTGTCATGCCAATAGATTGAGGCCGATTTTGACCATAACAATACTTTGAAAGGTCCAGGAATCTGCGGCAGACCAATTTAGGAGAGTTTGCAAATGTATGACTTTTGTGATCAACATTAAAATGGGTTTACAGGTTCCACGGTAAACTCAGTGCTTTGACGTCCGAATCAAACATTTTGTATGCAACTCGAAAATACATAAATAAAGTATCAAGTTGAATATACATGATTTTAGCAATCCATATTTTCCTCAAACTTAGAGCTGACGTCGAATCATACCGACGTTTAAATTCTGATTCGTTCATCTAGTTTTCTACTAAGGCTAGCAAAGATCTACAGAATCATTTTCAAGATTCATTCACATTAAAAAGAAGAAATAAGATCAATCCTTAGGCCATGCACACTGTCGAAGCTGCTTGGTCTGAATGCTAGTGGACAGTAGTTCCATGAATATCTGATTTTGAACCATTCTACGACATTTCAAAATAAGTAATTTGCTTGAGAAGATGGGTGGGGTGGCCAAATTGTTCGACTTAAGCTTAAGGACGGACAAGGCAACCCCTCAAGAAAGCTTTGCTTCAGTTTTTATCCTCATGAGACATCATTGTGACATTGTTTCTTTCCCATCATATCCGTAGACTTTTCCGTGCGAAAACTACTCGTCATTGGTTTGTGTGGTTATTGGCTTATTCTTAATTTATTTGTGGCTATTGAGATATCAATGTTTACATAAAAAAAGGAAAAGTTTGAATATGTAACGTAATTTATAGACATGTAGAACCTAAGTTGATCTGACTAATAATAATTAAGATAAAGGAAATAAAGTAAAAATAATTAACGAAAGAATAAAGCCGTGGCCGGAGGAATCTCTCTATGAGGATGACTCAAGTTGAAATACCTAATGTAATGATCCTGTCACGACCCAAAATCCCTAAGGGTCGTGGGGCGCCGGATCACCTCTGTCAGGCGCCCACCTAATCTAAATTATCAAAATTAATCCTCTTTTAATACTTTGAAAATCTCAAGTGTTTTTTCCTCCGCATTTTTTCATAAATAAAAGATCAATACTTGAATTCAAATTTAAATAATAACAATTAGTACACAGCATCTTTCGAAACCATCCCAGAATCCCGGTGTCACAGAGTGCGGTGAAAGCATCTATTTGATTAAATGATATAAAATACAATACAACATCGCGTCGGAATACAATGGACAGAAAGGAAATACAATTTTAACTAGAAAGGGCCTTTAAAAGCTGCGGGCTGCCTGCATACTGGCACACTCACCTATCCCCGAATCATCGTTGCTGCTTATGCCCAAGTGCCGGCTAAAGTTAACATTATACTGTGCAACCAAAATGCACAGAAAGTGTAGGTATGAGATACGTTAATCAACGTTGTACTCAGTGAGTAATCCCGCCTCCATCCCGAAGGGGTAGCGACGAGATGGCCATAACTTCGACACCTTCACATAGAGGGTCAATTCTAATATTCTATAAAGTGGCGGGATAATCATGGATTTATATATAGAAAGTTTCTCAATTGTGAGGCAGGAAACAGGTAAACACCTTCAATATAAATCAAAGGGCTTCCAAGGTTTATTCTTAATTATCTTATCAGTTTAAATACAGCACGAAGGCCAATCCACATTTAAAATTCTGTAAGCAACAGATAACATGCGCAAAAAATCACACCGGAGGCGACGGCTCCGCTCCAAACAGAATGTAACTGTGCATTGCCTGAGGGTCGAGCGGGGCCGAAACCAATAGATGCTCTATTTAATCTGCCAGACGGCGTTCGTCCCCGTTCATTAAATAACACATACCCATGCGTGAATCCATGCATTGGACGCATGTGCACATAAAATACATGCTCAAGTAGTCCAAATAAGAATTTATCAGGAGCTATTTTATCAAAAATAAAAACGCAAATCCTTCTTTTAACAATGTCAACGAAAATGAAGTTTAATCCTTTTTGAAGTTCATTTACTAGTTCTACTGATTTTAACATTCAAATGTCAATAAGGATTTCAAATATCTCCAAGTATAAGCGTGCTTTTTGGGTTCCTATGACTATGCCCGGACAATAGCATAATAGCAGCTTACGCACGGCTACCTCTCGTCACCTCGTGCGTACGTTAGCCCCCAACAAATAGGTAGCACATAATGTACCATTTTAAACTCTACCTATGGGTAAATTCCCCCTCACAAAGACTTAGAAAGGAGACTCACCGTCGTCCGAAGACTCATAGCCGTTTTCTACACATTCTTCCGAAGGCTTTGAACCGACGCACAAGCACCCAAAACTAGTCAATTAACGACAAACTAATGAAGAACAATCTTAAATGCTTGTTAAAAAATTAAGATTATATACAAATTCCAACTCCTCTTAGTTGAAATGACCAAAATGCCCTCTGGGCCCACGTGCCTGGAATCCAAAATTTTCTTCGAAGAATAAAGGTTACCCATGAACCTTAGGAACTCAATATATATAATTTTCTCTAAATTCATACCTATAAATCGTGGCTAAATTTCCAAGAATATGATTTTTCCTAAGGTTTTTCACCAAAACCCACAATTTTTTTTAATACTAATTTTCATGTCTAATTCCATGGGTATAGTCTTGTAATTTAACTTGGAAATAAGTAGGAGTAGCTTACCTTAACATTGATGATGAAATCTCTCCTTAAGCTCTCCAAGAATCGCCCAATAAGTGAAGAAAATGAGAGAAATGTGCCAAATCATCCGAATTTAAAAAACAAATGCTTCTGCCCCTAGCTTATTTCCACTTCTGGCGGAACTATTACCGCTTCGCGGTCAAGCTTTTGCGGACAAAACTCCGCTTTTGCGACAAGGGGGAGCTCCAGCATTTTTCGCTTTTGTGCGGTCCAGCACTACCCGCTTCTGGCGGTTCTTCGCATCCAGCGGATCAAGGGCCGCTTCTAAGGTCCCGAGGCTGCCCTCACGCTTTCGATTTAGACCGCTTCTGGGCTTCTTTCCCGCTTCTGTGCGGGGCGCCACTCTTGCGGTCCCATCTTCCGCAGAAGCAGAAACAACGAGCAACCAGCAACTCAGTCTATTTCCAAAAATCCATTTTTGATCCCGTTAACCACCCGGAATCCTACCCAGGCCCCCCGGGAACCCAAACCAATCACACAACCAGTCCAAACCATTACGGACTTGTTTGAGGTTTCAAATCATATCAACAATGCTAAAATCAATGAAATTACAACCCCCAAATTCAAGCTTTACAAATGTTAGAATTTCCAAGACTTCTACTTCCGATGTTTAAACCTAATCAAATTCACGTCTGAATTGACCTCAAATTTTGCACCACTAATCATATTTACATTACGGACCTACTCCAACTTTTTCGGAATTGGTATTCCCGACACCGAATATCAAAAAGTCCAACCTCCGGTCAAAACTTCCCAAAAACCTTCAATTTCTTATCTTTAGCCAAATGGCTTCAAAATGACGCTATCGGAACTCTGAATTCACTTCCGATCGCGCTCCACACTCAGAATCAACCATACGGAGTATTTCCCAAGACTCGGAATCCCAAACGGACATCGATGAACCACTGAAATGCACTTCCAAGGCCAAACTTAAGAATATTCCTCTAAAATGCTAACTTCCACATCAGCGGCCATAAATGCTCCCGGTTATCCAAAACCCGATCAACGGGCATACGCCCAAGTCCGAAATCATGATACGAACCTGCTGGAAACTTCAGATCCGATTTTCCAAGGTCGTTACATCAAATTCTCAATCCCTAGTTCCATTCTTTCAAACTTTAAGCTTCCCGAATTGCGGATTTCTTTCCAAATCAACTCTGAACTTCCCCGAAATTCCATTTCCGACCACGCGTAAAGTCATAATACCGGAAATGAAAGCATTGTTCATTGGCCTTCGACTAACTGAACGGTGAGCGCTAGCACTCAGAACGACCGGTTGGGGCGTTACATTCTCGTCCCACTTAAAAAACGTTTCCTCCCGAACGTGCTGAGAACATACTGAGAGTAGTCCGAAATCACTATTTAGCACTCATGCACCTTCCCGTGCTCACCACAACCTAGCTGAGCACAGCTAGCTCAGATAAAATTCTTGAAGATATTTCCCCTTTATTCAAGCAAGTTTAAGCATTAGAGCCCGATTCAACATCCGGAATCTTATGCAGGCCCTGTTTCCAACATACGATAACCATATAATCACCCACATCGTTGTCATCAACCACGATTGCAGTAACTTTGTTGAAGTTCACACTTGCATTACCCACTCGTAGGGGCCACCAATACTCCTTTTTTTTATGATCAACTTAGTCAAAATCCTACTAATCTGATGCTCCCATTGGCACCCGCACGAAGACATAACAGGTCTTACCTAACCTTTACTATAACGCCATGACGGAAGATATGTTACTAACAATCATAAATCAATTGCCGAGGTCAACAAAACATTAAGGTATATATATCCTAACAAGGCCTTCACCTCATTCTGAACCCAATAATTGGTCTTATCTCCATAACATACCTCATATAGCTGGATTGCACAGAATTCCTAGCATCAAGGGATCTTCGTCTCATCCGATAACAACTGTCGGGCAAAATAAGTCCACCGCCAGAAATTGATTAAATCTCATAGATGCTACTCCTGCGCCAATAGGCCACCAAACTTCGAAACGCATTGCAAAAGGAAACGAACTCTGGGAGAGACCTAACGCCCGAAACTACTACGGATTTTCCTTAAAAATAGAAGCGAAACACAAAAAGTATAGCATATAGGAAAAACTCATATCACTTCTGTTGGCGGCGTGCAACCGATTCCCATACACAGCATAAACATGGCCGGCCTGGCCACCCCGATCCTCTACAACCATAACCATGGCGGCCGTGCCACCCGATCAACGTAGAACTCCACATAAGGAGATAACACAATCCGAGCTAAAATTGCGTCTTATAATGAATACCGAATCGTCGTCCTCAAAGCTCTCTATAGGTAATAGCTACCATTCCCTGGGAACACATAGCGCCTCATAAGCCTACAAAACCCAAGCACAACTGAGGCGCGATACAAGATCTAAATTCGAGAGCCATTCGTCTGACCATAAACATCATCGCCACAAACAACGGACCTTTAACGACATAAGAATTTACCAAGCGCTCAACAACTCCATACGGCGCCATACATCATTAACCTGGGATAGCTGATGACAAAATAACACTCCCGATGTCCCTCCATAAGGACGCTCGTGAAATATCCAATTGGCCTGATAAAGCCCTGTTTACATATAAATCAATCCACTGATCCCAAGCCGATTTCTGATTTGTACCAGCTTGGCTAATTAACCTTTCAAAGGTCCATAGTAACTCCCCTTTGCCTCATAAACGTTAAGAACAACCATCGTAACCGGAGCAACCCTCCTCAGTTCATAACCAATAACAAAAGTGCCCTCCAGGCAAAATATTTCAAATTTAGTGACATTACCCACAATCTCCTCATACTACGGTTAAAATCTTTTACTCAATTCGAGTGGACTAGACATGTGCCACACTCCATCAATCGTTTCGTGGGACATCGCTCCCACAACCTCTCGAATAAACAACGGGTCCGCACACCTGAATCACCGGCTGCACTAACACCGAAAAGTATCAAGAATCCTTACAGAGATGCAAAGCTTTCTTCACACAAACGTCGATCTCAGGCTTGCGCTGAATGACAAGTACCAATTCACTTAATCATTCAAGCCTTTCCTTGCTCAATCGAGCCTCGTGAATCTCTTGTTAACGACGAACTGCGACCTTGATTCTCAACTTCAAATTTCATACTATCACTTCGCACCCCACATGCCAATATACGATAGAACAACGACTCTTCATCAATAACATCGGAACCAACTAATAGGTTTAAACCACTTCGTCACATAAAAGCTTTCACTGAAACTAACTTCAGAGGAACATAGTAAACACACAGGCAAAATTCTCATGACTGTAAGAACAATGCAACATCTTTCTGAGTAAGTGGTCCAACCAGCCATAACCTTCGGGATCTTCCTTAGCATAAAGGCCCATAATAGAAGAATGGCTTCTGAAATAATATCAATTACGGGCGGCCGATAAGCCTAACACGTAAACCGTACAAATCACGTTGCGCAACTTGATCACCGCTGAAGGATGATCACTGACTACCATGTCTTCAATTTAGACTATGGTAATCAATCTACGCTTCTACAATTTATCCTTGATTGGCCTTGGAGATAATACCACCCCATCCAACACATTAACCTTACTCCATCTGCACTTTATCCAAGGGACCTTGAACCACGAGACCATGCTGTCTCAAATCCCACGAACTATTTCATAATTTTCTCAAATACTACATCCATAAGTCAATATTATCATAGAACATTCAGGGCACCCTCTCATGACGTTACATAAATCTTGTGATCCTTAAACTTTACTCATTAGGCTCAGATTTCATTAGGCCCACAACTTATATCATCCTTTTAACCTACTAGAGACCGTTGCTGAAGAAGCCACCCCTCTGACTGGTCCCGTATATAATCAAACTTTATGAACCTCTTAGCAACATTAATACCCTCTCAACGAAGCACCTGGCAGAATTATCCCCTTTAAACCCCGCTTCTTATATCAAGGCATAAATCCTGAATGTCTTTCCCAGTTTCGAACAGACGAGCCACTAAGGCCCAACCATAGCAACATCTTTAAACATTCCTCTGCTCCAATTTACTAACTTAATCGGTATTTTTCCGTAGCTGGGATAACTCCCCAGTAATGCAAATAACCAAAACTCGTCACGAGTAGTTAATCAATGGCAACCAATTATAGGCGGTGGGACTCTCTCCACTTTAGCTTGAAGCCCACTATTACAAAACTCCGGAGTTCACCATGATGCTTAATTCTTATTGATACAACCTTGCGCATATCATCGCCAGCTTTCTCGATATCTTAACTGAAGAAACTCAATTTGATACTCTAAATCTTAACAACATTCACTCAATCAGTTCCCTTGCGCATAAACCGTAGAACTCTTTCGAGAAGCCTCACCAACCTAGCGACCGCCAACTTCTCACAGGTGAAACTCTCTGCAAGTCCAAGCTCACTCTTAGTTGTTACCAAGTTTCACTTACCCCCTCGTGACATTCATTAATGTGTGCGACAGAACATTCCTTACCACTCTCAAAGTCAATGCTACATCCCCCTTTGTTTAAGCGGCTCTTTCCGTATAATTAAATCCCGGCCGCACAAGAATCCCTATTCAAATTAGATCCGAAGAACGCCAATTAACTCCAGCACCAATTATTTCAAGTCGTTCCAGATCCTTAAAGGTGCATAGTTTTTCTCATTAACCAGCCCCTACGCAAGCTCGCTGCTCTCCCTGCTTGGGCAAACTCACGTTCTTAAAATCAACTGCTCCGCCTGTGCTCCTCTAAAGGCTGACCTTTTTAGAAGTTTAAACAACTCCCCTGACACTTATCCCATATGTCTTTCTCATCTCTTGTTGCTCAGTTGTTGCCTTATAAATTCTTCTTCATAGAACTTGAATCCACATATCGTATCTGATTAAACCCTCCGAAGGTCGATCTTTCTCGAACCGCCCATTTAAAATATTCTGTTCAATCTAACTACCGCCAGCGGTAATTTACGGTTTGCAATCTTCCAATAGTATTTCACAATATCCCGCCATAAAGGCGATTGGTAGCAAGATTATTAACACCTCGACAAACTTAATAGCGTTCTAATTTAAGGACACGACAGCCCCCATGTAAGAAGGAGAACTCTGCCACACTTTGCAATTACACGATTCATTTACTTTCACCAGTCCACCATGTGACCATCCTTAGTTCGATTGGCTTCCCACTGCCGGTGAATAAAAATAATGGAATCCCTTGATTACAACCTGAGTACAACTTCCTCTTCAATCCATTTACTGCCGACCGACACGTGGGCAAATCACCCTACCATACAACAATACTGCGGAATATCGCTCATTAGCATTATGCAACTGTGCCTAGCCCTCAAAGGTCCTTAGAATTCTGGTTCTGAGCTGAACACTAGAATATCCTTCCATAAAGCGACTATACGTCCAATGAACTAATACGGGAGAATCACCCGCACCAACTTTGTAGTGCCATTGCATCCTTCAACTCTTCGATTTATAACAGCGCTTGCGTAAGGATTGGAGTAGAAAGAAATCAAAAGGCATAAGCCTCAGGGAATTGGAAAACCGCACGATGAACGGAAACGAAGAAGGGAAGTCAATCCAAACAGCCCTGTAAGCCTCCCGAGGACTAGTACGAACGCGTCTTCGTACGATCCGGAGACTCTACTAGACTTAACTCAATGACTTCGTGAGACCGAGGACGGGAACTGTGCTCTGTACCACATGTTGTCACGACCAAAATCCAACTAAGGGTCCGTGGTGCGCCGGACACCTCTGTCAGGCCAGGCCTAACTTAAATTATGCAATTAATCTCTTTAATACTTTGAAAGAATCTCAGGTTTTTCCTCCCATTTTTCATAATAAAAGATCAATACTTGAAATTCAAATTTAAATAAATGCAATTAGTAACACATTTTCGAAAAGACGCATCCCCAGAAACCCGGTGTCACATAGTGCGTGAGACATCTATTGATAAAGATATAAATAAAATACAACATCCGTCCGGAATACAATGGACGAAAGGAAAATACAATTTACTAGAAGGGGCTTTAAAAGCTGCGGGCTGCCTTGCATACTGCAACTCACCGTAGTCCCGAATCTATCCCCGTTGCCCCGTTTTTTTTGCTATGTCCAGTAGGCCTGCTAAAAGTAACATATACCATGTGGCAACAAAAATGCACCAAGAAGTGTAGTATGAGTACGTAAATCAACGTGTACTCAGTGAGTATCCCGCCTAATCCCGAAGGGGTAAGAAGACGAGATGGCCCATACTTCGACACTCACTAGAGGTTAATTACACATATTCTATAAGTGCGAGGATATATCATGGATTTATATATAGAAGTTCAAATTGTGAGGCCAAGGAAACAGGTTAAACCACCTTCAATAATAATCAAAGGCTTCCAAGGTTTTATTCTTTATTATCTTATCTAGTTTATATCAATGCCAGAAGGGCCAATCCCACATTTAAAATTCTTAGCCAACAGATTAAAACATGCGCAAAATCACACCGAGGCGACGACCGCCTCCAACAGGATGTAAACTGTGGCACTGCGAGGGTCGAGCGGCCCGAACCAATAGATGCATCTATTTAATCTGCCGAGGCGTTCGGCCCGTTCCATAAATAAACACATACCCTGCTCGTGAATCATGCATGCGACGCAGGTGCACATAAAATACATGCTCAAGTAGTCAAATAAGAATTTATCGGAGCTATTTTATCAAATAAAAACCAAATCCTCTTTTAACAATTCAAGAAAATGAAGTTTAATCCTTTTGAAGTTCATTTACTAGTTCTACTTGATTTTAACAATTCAAATGTCAATAAGATTTCAAATATCCCAAGTATAGCGTGCTTTTGGGTCCTAGACTACCCGGACAATAGCATAATAGCAGCTACGCACGGACTCTCGTCACCTCGTGCGTACGTAGCCCCCACAAATAGGAGCACATAACCAATTTAACTCACCTATGGGGTAAATTCCCCCTCACAAGATTAGAAAGGAGACTCACCTCGCTCCGAAGACTCATAGCCGGTATTCTACATTCTTCCGAAGGCTTGAACCGACGCACAATGCACCAAAACTAGCCAATTAACGACAAACTAATGAGAACATGCTCAAATACTTGTTAAAAATTCAGATTATACAAATTCCCAACTCCTCTTAGTGAAATGACCAAAATGCCCTCGGGCCCACGTGCCCGGAATCCAAAATTTCTCGAAGATAAAGGTTACCCATGACCTTAGGAACTCAAATATATAATTTTCTCTAAATTCCATACCTAAAATCGTGGCTAAATTCCAAGAATATGATTTTTCTAGGTTCTTTCACCAAAACCCCAATTTTTTTATACTAATTTTCATGTCTAATTCCATGGTATAGTCTTGTATTTAACTTGGAAATAAGTAGGAGTAGCTTACCTTAACATTGATGATGAAATCTCTCCTTGAAGCTCTCCAAGAATCGCCCAGTGAAGTGAAGAAAATGAGAGAAATGGCCAAACATCCGATTTAAAAACAATGCTTCTGCCCCCAGCTATTTCCGCTTCTGCGGAACTATTACCGCTTCCGCGGTCACGCTTTTGCGGACAAAACTCCGTTTTTGCGGACAAGGGGGCTCCAGCCATTTTCGCTTTTGCAGTCAGCCTACCGCTTCTGCGGTTCCGCATCAGCGGATCAAGGGCCGCTTCTACGGTCCCGGCTGCCCTCACGCTCGACCGCTTCTGCGGCTTCTTTTCCGCTTCTGCGGGGCCACTTCTGCGGTCCCATCTCCGCAGAAGCGGAAACACCAGCAACCAGCAACTCAACTATTTCCAAAAATCCATTTTCGATCCGTTAACCACCCGGAATCCACCCGAGGCCCCCGGGACCCCAACCAATCACACCAACCAGTCCCAAAACACATTACGGACTTGCTCGAGGCTTCAGATCATATCAAACAACGCTAAAATCATGAATTACACCCCAATTCAAGCTTTACGAACTTTAGAATTTCAAACTTCTATTTCCGATGTTTAAACCTATCAAATCACGTCCGATTGACCTCAAATTTTGCACACTAATCATATTTGACATTACGGACCTACTCCAACTTTCGGAATTGGATTCCGACCCCGATATCAAAAAGTCAACCTCTGGTCAAACTTCCCAAAAACCTTCAAATTTCTATCTTTAGCCAAATGGCTTCAAAATGACCTACGGACCTCTGAATTCACTTGAGGAGCTCGACTAGGCAAGAAACTTTCCGTGATCACGAAGAGGAACAACTGGGCAAACTATTTAAAATCCCAAATCGTCGATTAGAGTAAAATTTCATATTTGGACTTGAGGAGCTCGACTAGGGGCAATTTTTGAGAGGGGATCCACTACAAATCAAGAGGTAAGCAATTTTTGATCATTTTTATCCAATAATATTGAATACCCATTGATTTCTACACCTAGATTATGTGTTTAAGATAAAATTTGGGTTATTTTGGACTAGGGATTGGAGAGTAAGATTTGGGGTTTGAGGATCGATTTGTGGTCGGAATTGGATGATTTTGGTATGACTGGACTCGCTATTGAATGGATGTTTGGATTTTGTAAATTTTGTCAGATTCTGGGCCTGGGCACGAGGTTGACTTTTTGGGTTAACTTTTTGACTTTGGTTATACAGCTTAGCTTTATTGTATGGAATCGATTTCTATTGCTTGTATTGATTATATTAAGTTGTTTGTGACTAGACTCGAGTCATTCAGAGGTCGAGTCGCAGGGCAAGGGTTTGTTGGAGCATTGAGTTGTGCACTTTGAGGTAAATAACACTTCTAAACTTGGTATTGAAGGTATAAATCCCTAAAATACGTGTTATATGGTTGGTGTTGGGGTAACGCACATGCTAGGTCATGGGCATGTGGGTGTGCACTGTGGTAATTATGGCTCGGATGATTCTGTGGCACTGTGTAGTTATCTAGTCTAGTTTCTATCCATGTAATTCCTACGTGTTAAAGTAATTGAGCCGTGATCCATGTTAGAAATCATGTTTAGGTTATGCTTATTCTGTTGGGACCCACTGAGGTCATTTCTGTTGTTGAGTTATTTGCTTAAGTTGCAATTATGTGCTTAGTCATATTTATTCATTGCATGTCATATCTCGGTCACTGATATTATTTATTGTTACATCATGTTATCATTGTTTGGCTGATTGGTGTGAGATTTGAGAGCTTGAGAGACTGGAGAGATTGATGACTGAGTTGGGGCCTGAGAGCCGAATTATGAGTGACATTTATGGGATCGGGCTGTAGCCGCAGCAGTTGTTTATGGGATCAAGTTTCACGCCGCAGCAGGTTTTATTGATTCATTATGGGATCGGGTAGCACGCCACAGCATGTCATGTTGGAGCGCTTGGATAGGATTCGCCCCCTCCGGAGTCTAACATACCAGCAGTGAGCGCAAGTACCGTTTAATACTGAGTGATTGAGTGTGATGAGTGGGAGTGTGAGACAGTGAGATTGAGTGCTCTGAGAGCGTGAGTACATGGGTTTACCATTGTGATGCACTGCATTTAACATGCACATTTGACATGTTGGCATAGAGATGTGACATTCCTCGTGCTAGCTGTACTTGACATATTTATCAGCGTTGAGCTTAAATTGTTGAACTTGAAATATGCCTAATTTCCTGTATTATGTACAAGCTAAATATGGAAGTCCTCTGAATTATTACTATCATTATCTTTTTATATCTGTATGTCATTATTTGACTTGGATTGTATCTTTCTGAGCTTGTCACTGCTTTCAACCCAAGGTTAACCCTGTTACTTATTGAGTATATTGGATCGGTTGTACTCATACTACACTCTGCACTTCGTGTGCAGATCCAGGTACATCTGGACACAGCGGTTGCTAGATTTAGTGCAGTATGTACTCGGAGACTATTGAGGTAGCTGCTATGACGCCCGCAGACCTCGACTCTCCTTCCTTTCAGTTTATTCAATATTGTTCTATATTTTCTAGACAGTTGTATTAGACATTTAGACTGTGTCAATATTTAGTAGCTCATGTACTCGGTGACACCAGGATTTTGTGATTTGTTGTCGTTGAGTTTCAATTGCTTTTATTAGTTATTTATGAGATTTTTCTACTGTTGAACTTGTTAAAAATAATGTTTTTAATTCAAATGCGTAATTATTATGTCATTGTCAGCTTGCCTAGCAATGTGATAGGCACTATCACGACAGATTTGGATTTGGGTCGTGATAAGTTGGTATCATAGCACTAGGTTACTTAGGTCTCACGAGTCATGAGCAAGTTTAGTAGTGTCTTGTGGATCAGTACAGAGACGTCTATACTTATGTTCGAGAGGCTACCAGACCATTAGGAAACTTTACTTTCTTGTATTCTTGTCCTGCGGATTTGTTGACTCCAGAAACTAAACTTCTGTTATTCTATTCTCTTACAAATGATGAGGACACGTGCGATCAGACGGGGCGAACGGCCACCAGTACCACCAGTTAGGGTCGTGAGAGGCCCGGGCCGTAGTAGAGGCCAAGGTAGAGCTCGTACAGCAGCTAGAGCAGCACCTGTGGAGCCACCATTTGCTCCAGCTCAGGAGAAGATACCATATGTGGTTGAGCCGATGGGACCGGCTCAAGCACCAGCTGTGCCTATTGTGATTCCAAGCCTTCAGGAGGCTTTGGCTCATATATTGACTGTATGCACTAGCCTTGCTCAGGTAGTTTCATTTAAGGCCGCACCAACACTTCTCAGGCCGGGAGAGGTGCTCAGACTGCCACTACTCGTACTCCAAAGCAGGTTGTTCAGGGACTTCAGACACAGGGGGTACTACCAGTCGTGCCGATTCCAGCTGCTCAGGCCCATTGGTCCACATATGAGCAACGAGGAGCAGAAGAGACTAGAGCATTTTGGGAGGCCAAGGCCTCCAAGGTTCAGTGGGGCTGAGTTAGAGGATGCTTAGAATTACCTAGATAAGTGCCAGCGGATCCTTCGCACAGCGAGTATTCCGGCGACTAGTGGAGTCTCACTCATTACAATTTATCTATCTTGGGCAGCCTTCGGATGGTGGCAGACCTAGGAGTTGAGTAGGCCAACTGGCACTGCACCACTTATATCTGGAGTGGAACGGGAGCAGATCACTATAGACTTTGTAGTTGGGTTGCCGCGGATGTTGAGGAAGTTTGATGCCGTTTGGGTCATTGTCGACAGGCTGGACAAAGTTGGCACACTTTATTTCGATTGTGACTACGTACTCTTCAGAGAGATTGGCCCAGATTTACATTCAGGAGATTGTCTGATTTCATGGTGTGCCTGTTTCAATCATTTCAGATAGAGGCCCTCAGTTCACTTTGCATTCTTGGAGAGCAGTACAGAGCGAGTTGGGCACTCGGGTAGAGCTCAGCACAGCCTTCTATTCGCAGACCAATGGGGCAGTCGGAGTAGACAGTCCAGATTCTTGAGGATATGCTCAGAGCGTGTGTGATTGACTTAGGAGGGCAATAGGACCGATTCTTGCCTTTGACCGAGTTTGCTTATAACAACAATTATCAGTCCAGCATAGAGATGGCTCCATTTGAGACTCTATATGGTTGGCGATGTCGTTCGCCCATCGGATGGTTTGAGCCTGGCGAGGCTAAGTTATATGGCATTGATTTAGCGAAGGATGCCTTGGAGAAGGTAAAGTTGATTCAGTAGTGTCTTCGCACGGCACAGTTCGGACAGAAGAGTTACGCGAAACAGAAGGCGCGTAATTTATCATTTATGGTGGGCGAGAAGGTTCTCTTGAAAGTCTCGCCGATGAAGGGTATCATGAGGCTCGGAAAGAAGGGCAAGATGAACTCAAGGTTTATTGGCCCATTAGAGGCGTTGAGGCGAGTTGGGGAGATTGCTTATAAGTTTGCTTTGCCTCCCAGTCTATCAGGAGTTCATCCGGTATTCCATGAGTCTATGATCCGAAAGTACCATGCCGATAGGTCGCATGTGTTAGATTACAGCACGGTTCAGCTGGATGAGAGCTTGGGCTAAGAGGAGGAGCCAGTTACTATTGTTGACAGGTAGGTTTGCCAGTTGAGGTCCAAGAAGATTTCTACGTAAAGGTATAGTGGAGGGGTCAACCAGTCGAGGAGGCGACTTGGGAGACCGAGGAGGATATACGGAGCAGATATTCACATTTATTCAGCACTCCAGGTTGGGGTGTACAAAGGAAACCGACAAACCGCACCAACCCGATAATCCAAATCAAACCGAGAAAAAAAACCCGATTACGGTTTGGTTTGATTTGGTTTGGTCTTGGAAAAAAAAAATAGACCATAATTTGTTTGGTTTGGTTTTAACTAAAAAAATCAAACCGAAACCAAACCAACTCGACATTACATATATAGAAATTTTAGATATATTTAATGTATAAATATACTTATTGTGATGTAATTTATAAGTATTTCTTAAAAAAAATTCATAATTTTATCTTTAAGGTATTATTTCAAGATTGGATTTAGAACTTTTGAATGTTCCAATAAGTTTTATAGCCATTAACATTAGTAAATTAAATAATGCCAACAAAAGCCCAAACCAAAATCAAATCAATACTAATGCTAACAAAAGACATTTAATTCAATACTACGAACGAGAAAGTATTGAATATCTATTTTTTAGATAAAAATGCATAACCTATTTTTATTTTTTCTTTAGCGTTTAGTCATGTAATTAATACTCCTTTATTAGTCTACTTATTTTAGCATGACTTAGTACTTTTAGATTATATTTATTTTTATTATGGTTTTTTAATTAGTAATATTTATATTACATAATTTTATTGTCTCTATTGTTGAATATTTTAGGATAATGCCATGAGACATCTCATATTTTGTATTATTTTCTTGGTAAATACTTTATATAGTTGTATCTTACTAGGATTAAAGAAATATTTTGAGCACAATTTATATGTTTTGTTCTACGAAGATTTTACTGGAAAAATAACACGAAAAAACCCGAATAACCCGAAAACCCGAGAAAACTCGAGAAAAACCGAGAGTGAAAAACCCGAGTTTTGTTGGTTTGGTTTGGTCATTAGATTTAACAACCCGACACAATTGGTTTGGTTTGGTAATTGTAAAATCCGAACCAACCCGACCTATGTACACCCCTAACTCCAGGTATGATTTTAGACCCGTTCGAGGACGAACATTTATTTAAGAGGTGGAGAATGTAACCTGATCGGTCATTTTGATTACTAGATCCTCATTCCCCTAATTAACACTCCCCGTATGTGCTTTTATTATTTTATAACTTGCGGGGATGGTTGGTTTAGGTTTGGAAGGGTTCGGGTTGAAATGGGAACACTTAGTTCCTTAGTAGTGCCTATGATGGCCAAGTTTGACTTGAGTTAAAATTTTGAGTAAACGACCTTGGAGCTGGGATTTGATGGTTCCAATAGGTCCGTGTGATGATTTTGGACTTCGGCGTGTGTTCGGATCGGGTTTCGGGGCGATCTGGGAGTATTTCGGTGCTTGAAGTTGAAAGTTGGTTTATTGAAGGTTTTCTAGTTCTTTAAATTTAGTTTGGAGTAGACTTTGGTGTTATTGAGGTCCGTTTGGGATTCCAAGCCTAGGAGTAGGTCCGTTGTGTCATTTATGACTTGTGTTCAAAATTTGAGGTCAATCGGAGTTGTTTTGGTATGATTCGGCGTTAGTTTTGGAAGGCGATGTTCATAGTTTCAATAGGCTTAAATTGGATTGTGATTCGTAAAATCGATGTTCTTTTATGTGATTTTGGCCTCGATTATGCCCGTAATATATTTTTGAACTTGTTTCTATACTCGGACGGGGTCCCCGGTACCCCGGTGTGAATCAGATCTTTTTTTTGGACTTAGTTGTTTTGGCTGAAGTTGTTGCTGTTTCTAGTGTCTTTGCACCTGCGGAGGGTTTGGTCGCAGGTGCTGACACGCAGGTGCACGTGGTTCATCACAGAAGCAGAGGTGGCCAGCCCACGCTTGGGTTCGCAAGTGCGGACACCTGGGCGCAAATGCGCTTTCCCGCGCACGAGTTTTCTTTCGCAGAAGCGGAACTGTGAGGGGCTTGTGTAGGACCGCAAGCACGATCTATTTTCCGCAGAAGCGGGCTCGCAGAAGCGAGCATTGTCCGCAGAACCGAAGAGAGCTGGCTAAGTGAGGACCGCACCTGTAATGGATTTTTCTGCAGGTGCGGGGCCGCAAGTGCGATTGTTTGGACGCAGAAGCGGATATCGCTGGGCAGTGGAGGGCATTTAATTCGGGACCTAGCCTATTTTTTACACACTTTCACTTGATCTTGGACGATTTTGAGAGCACTTTTGTGGGGGATTCTCATGAACATCACAAAGTAAGTAAACTCTACTCATTTTTAAGTTAAATACGCGAATTATAGGTAGATTAAACGTGGAAAATTAGTGGAACTTGTGGGATTTTGTGAAAAACCTAGGGTTTGAGTAAAATCGAGATTCGATCATGGATTTAGTTATGGAAATTTGAATGAATTATATATTTGAGTTCGGGAGGTCATGTGTAGCATTTATTTTCGAAAATTTTTGGAGTCCAGGCACGTGGGTACGGGGATAAATTTTAGGAATCTTCCAAATTGGGTTGGATAATCGCTCTAATAGTTAAATTATGAACTTTTGAGCAATTATTGATTAGTTTTTACAAACTTTGACTAGTTTCGGATTGTTTGGCACCAACTTGATGTTTTTAGAGCGATTTGTTCGGAAAGTGGACTTGGAAATGAGGTAAGTCTCTTGCCTAACCTTGTAAGAGGGAATTAACCCCATAGGTCTATAAATTGTTATTTGCTACAAATTGTGGGTGCTACGTACGCACGAAGTGAGTAGAGTCCGTACGTAGCTAAAATTCATGTTATGTCTGGGTAGACATAGGCCTTTATTATGCCATTACTTGCACTATTTGGACTCAACTTGCTAGTTTAATTGCTTGTATTAGTAAGCAAAACTTGGTTAAAGATTATGTTGAATTGAGCTTCATTGGTTAGAGAGTTGGTGGAGTATTTAATTATTGATGAAAATTATATTCTTTCATGGGCTTACCTTGGAGTTGTAAATATGCAATTCGAAATTCGAAGAGTTTCTCTATTCATGTGGATCGGGCTGAACGCCACGGCAATAATATATATATATATATATATATATATATATATATATATATATATATATATATATATATATGTGTGTGTGTGTGTGTGTGTGTGTGTGTGTGTGTGTGTGTGTGTGTGTGTGTGTGTGTGTGTGTGTGTGTGTGTGGATCGGGCCGTACAACCTCGACATAACTCGTGCATATTGTCACTCAGAGTCCGATTACACTTGATATGTCTTTCATGACTTGAGATTTATAAGTATATGTTGAGTCCTTACTTGTTGAGATTAGTATGTGATATTTGGAGACTTTTAATTGTTATTTTGACAAATGGTCTTTTATTATTGCCTTTTATTCCATCATTGATGATGTATTTCATGCCTATTAAATAATCTTGTATATTATGTATATTGCCCACTAGTAAGTGTCGAAGTCGACCCCTCATCACTACTTCTTCGAAGTTAAACTAGATACTTACTGGGTACATGTTGTTTATGTACTCACGCTACACTACTGCACATATTGTGCATGTTCTAAAGCAGGTGCATCTGGAGTTTGTTCGGGTGCGTATCTGATGATAGGCTATAATTACGTATTTTAGTCGCTTATTACACTCTAATTTACTGCGCTTTAATTGAGTTTGAGCTTTAATCGCTAGTGTTTTGCACTAATGGTGTGTTTCATGCCTTGTAGGAGTAATTCCGAGCTATGTAGATGTTATGGAATGAATTCAAATGATTTATAGCTTTGAAGTCTGAGTAAAAACCTAAGGAATTAAGTCGGGATCGAGTTCGGGGATCAATGGATGATAGTTTAGAACGAAAAAAGAATCGAGCAAGCATAACGCACAGTGTTAGTAAAATGCATATAACTTTTCTCTCAGAACTTCATTTGGTCTCCAAAATATATGGTTGGAAAGTTAACACAAAGGGCTACAACTTTCATGTTTTTAGTTTTTCAAAATTCCAAATAAAACAGGGTGAAAAGTGCGCGTCAAGTGCACGGCCGCTCTCAGGCCGCGCTCGTCAGGCAGAATCAAAGTGGATATGCGCGGTCCAAGCGCGGCCGCACACGTCCTTCCCGGGAAAAGTGTCCTTTTCCGCATTGGAGAAGGTATAATTGTTTGGGCCCGACCCTACTAGGTATATATACATGGAAAACGGTATTTAGAGGAGGTTGGACAGATTTGAGACACAGATTCGACCTAAGGAGGCAGAGACACAATAGGAGCAAGGCGGGGAATTCTTCTACGAGTTTTTCCTTCCTCTTCCTATTTTTCATTGTTGGTTATGACTTTTAGTATTATACTTTTACATACTATTATGAATAACTAATTTGTTATCTAGGGTTTTGATGGAACCTTTTGTAGGATAAGTTCTTGTTATGTTTTTATATAATTGAGCCGTAGTATTTTCTCTATTTATTCAACTATATTATTCTTGTGGTTGATTGAAGGCCCTCAATTAGCTGTGCCTATTTAGTATGTATTACTCGAGAGAGAGTGCATATTTAGGTAGTTGTTGAACAACATCACTCCCGACGTATGTGAGGAATCAATAACCAAGGGTTTAAAGGTGTGATTAGGGATAACGAAACCTTGGGTGCGATCTAAGTGAGCTGTAATTAAAGCCAGCTAGCGTAACTCGGGAGAGTATGTCTAGTAAATTATCATAATTACTCGGGAGAGAATTACAACACGCAGAGCGCTCATGATTGGTAGAGAATACTTAGGCAAAATTATAGAAGACATAGCGGGAAGGATTCCGACAATTGGGGAAATCATAACTCTAGACCTCCTTAATGTTTTCTCCAACCTATAGTATCTTTAGTGTTAATTTATTATTTTAATTTGTTAGTTAGTTAGGTTAACACAAGAATCTTAATATCTATAAGTTAGGAATTGTTCAAGCTTGTATTCTTGGTGATAGTGAACAACTATAGTTAAGGCTTAGTTCTCTGTGGGATTCGACTCCGGACTTGTAAACCGGATTATATTTGAAATGACCGCTTAGTCCTTTTTATAAGGCATAGTTGGGCGTGATCAGTATCCGCATTACCCGGGGGCTTAGTGGTGAGCTGCTTTAATTTCCCATGTTCCGTTCTGCGGTGCGCGGAGCCTCCTCTTGTTATGATTTATCAGTTCTGTCTATTTTTTTTTTTCAAATAGTAGTTCTTAGAGAGTTTTGTATATTCTACTAGATGCTTGTGCACTTGCGATACCGAATTTTGGGGATTCTAGTTAGACACTCATGGGTTTTGATTACTTAATTCATTATCTTACTTCCCTGTTTAGTTTATGCTTTACATTATTATGCTCACTTACTACTATTTGTTTCTGCAGTAAATAAAAATCAAAGACTTTAAAAATATTAAAATGAAAAATTAAATGGGTAGTTCACTGTTGGCTTGCCTAACCGTGACGTTGGGCGCCATCACAATCTATAGTGGAAAATTGGATCTTGACACATGGAAACCTGAGATTCTTTTAAAAGGAGTCACCTTCCTTTTTATAGTTGTATTTTAATTAAAAGAAATCCTTATGTTAAACGAGTCCGTAGCTTATAAGTTGCCATGTTTAAAGTAAAGAAGAAAAAAGAGAGAAAGAGAATTCATGGTACGTACAACCATTTTCCTTAGCCTTTCTTTAAATTTATTTTTGTCACCCAACTCTAAATTACTTTAGAATTTTTTAGATAGGTTAGATACTTCGTTCTTTTCTATGTGCGTAGGGTTCCGATTATGTTGCACACAATATAATCAAGATATTGAGTTTTAAAATTGTATCCAAGAGGCAATTAAGCAGAACTCTATTAGTACAATAAATAGATTATCGGTACGAACTAGTTTAGTTTTAACCATAGAGATATTATAAACTTTCCTTAAAGTTAGTTCTTTCATTAAGTAATTTCTGCAGTATCCCACGTATCTATATATGCTAATCGTAAGAGAATTATAAAGTAATTATCAATTAATTGAAAAAACAACTTCTTTGGAAACTTCCTAACATGTGAATTGGTACATAGTTATCATGAAGATTGAAAGGACATAAAGAAAAAATCCAAGGAACACCAATATCTCTTCCATCAATACATTATCATCTCCCAAGCAATATTCCAAGGCAGATTAAAAATCTAATTTTCATGGATTCAAATCTTAAAAGTTTTTAAAATTAAATTCGCTATATATTTAAAGTTAGGATTTTATATTTATTATTTTAGTAATTTTTATAAATAAACTTATATTGTACATTGAAATACTGAATTTTGATGAAGCCGATGGTATGACATTGTGTTCACCTCTATTCCAAGTGCACTTTGTAGTCAAGGAGTAGTAGATGATCGAATCCTGGCTATAATTTGGAAGATACCTATTGTATCTGTTTTGGACCTATAGAATAAGACGAAAAACATTGAAAGATAATAAAAGCAAAGAAGAAAATTTTCTCCTCAGAAAACGGACAAGTAACAAGTTCCAACCCCCCAAAAAAAAAAAAATTAAAAAAAAAGGCCAACGTTTTATTGCAAAAAACTTTTTTAAGGCAGCAAATTTTTCCTAGTTGAAGGCTAAGGGGTCCCATTAGGCCATTACGCCGCTACTATCACATGCACATGAGCTGGCTTGTGCTTCTTTTTTTCCTCCTTTTGATTAAATATTAAAGTATTTCATTTCACACGTTGGAACTATTCTACAGTACTTTTTATTTATTTGTTTGTTGTTGTTGTTGTGGTATTTCATATTTTTAAGCCTTGTCGGACTTTGAATTTATATATAATAATTTTTGTACTTCTGTGAGCATTTACGACTTATCCTCTTTCTTGATCAATTTGAAGTGTTGTTTCAGTCACTGGGAGGTAGTTGAGGCTTGCGTTACTTTGTACCTTTGTGAGCCTAGTCTGATAGGATTTTGTTTAAGAGAGCTAGGGACAATGTCGTGTCTTACTATTTTCTTTTTCGATGTTGGATCCATTTACTAGCCACCGTTTTGCTTTGCATTTTTCTTCTGCATTTTATGTTCATATTTTTCCTATCATCTCCGTGATGAATCTAATATCCTATCATTTTATCTTCTTTTTATTATCTTGAGCCGAGAGTCTTTCAGAAACAGCCTCTCTACCCCTTCGGGGTAGGGGTAAGGTCTGCGTATACACTACCCTCCCCAGACCCCACTTGTGAGATTTTGCTGGTTGTTGTTGTTGTTGTTTCAGCCACTAAAACTTTAATTGCTCTAGTTTTCAAAGTGACTGAAATATTTATCTGTTTCTTAAAAGTTTAAGCTAAAAATTTTTACAATGAAATGAAAAGATAATATATCTGAATATGTTATTTAAGAGGATTCTAAAATTTACTGCTTACAATTAATACAAAATTTTTTACTAGCTTTGTGCTACACGGATTCATCCGAAGGAAAAAAAAGACCATAATGATTTTGTTATATTCTTTTCTTTGGTTGTCTTAAGGATAAGGAAGGCATTATGGAGACCTCAAGAAAAGAATGGAAAAATCGTCTTTTTAATGGCTTTTCTTTTGCTTAATAAAAAAAGGAAAGTACAAAACTTTGTCGGCGACAAAAATCAACAAATGCTCCTGCATTTAGTAATTTTCTGTCTATTAATCTGCAGGAGAATTTCATGTTGATATGAATTATGAGAGTTGTACCTCATACTTATTTTTCTGTACCACAGAAATTGACTTGACCAGATCAATTTTTCTTTCAAAATCTTTTTCAAGTTATCCTCAATTGGCAAAGTGGCAGTCTATTTCAATAATAAAGTCAATTTCAGGACGTTTTTTGTTTTCCTTATTTTTATCTCATTTGGTCCCTCTATTTCGTTCTAATTGGATAAGCCGCTAGAAATTGGATTCTTAAAAATGCTAGTGAAAATAGTGATTGAAAATGACTACATTTGAACCCAATATATTTCTTGTTGGGGTCCTTAGATAATTCTACTTTTAAGCCACTCCATTGGTCCGAATGGTTTTGGCATGGTAATGGGATAGTTAGGGGTCGTTTGGCTTCATCCCGAAATTGTAATCTTCCATCCAATATGGAATAGCTAATACCAAGATTTTGGTATAAGTTAATAACCACTGGCGATATGGAATAAATATAATTTCAAATTTTATATTTCCTTCTGTATGGGTCAAAATCTGACCACAAGTGGATTACCATTAAAAGGAATGGTAAGGGGTCGACCAAACCATGGACGTACCCGTAAGGCGTAATGGCGATGAGTGTCTCGGTCACTGCCGAAATCGAGCCATCGAAAGGCTTGCACGGTAGAGTATATGCAGTCATGCTTGAGCGAGTAAAGAGGAGTATAGTCAAGAAGGGGTATGCTGGTTAAAGACCGTTAGACAAAGGGGAAGATGGGTAATATATATATATATATATATATGACAGAAGAAAGCAAGAAGGTGGGGGATTCTCCCAGGAGAGAAAAATGAACGGAAGAACGGGAAGAGACCTTCAACAACAAAGCAGAAGCCTAGATTTTGGTGACAAGCTTTTGTAATCGTTACTATTGAATTGATAAAGACAGATCTCTTAGTTCTCAACGAGATTCCTTCTTTTTCTTCTTCACTCTTTCAGATACAAAACAATTTGGTGTCAAAGATGTAAGCTTACCATTTACATTTGATGTTCTTTAATCGTCCTAAGAAATGTTATTCAAGCTTGGTCTTATGTGATTCTCGTATTCAATATGCTTAGATCTAAAGTTAATTATGTTTGGCTAGGATTTATCCTCTATTTTCTTCATTAATTAGTTTAACTAAAAGGCTCAACATTTTTTGGTCAAACACTTTGGCGTCGTCTGTGGGAATTTCTTAGCCAAATTTTTTAGTTCCCTTTAGATCTAGAACTAGCCAATTATTACTTCCAGGCTGTCACAACCTAACCATCTCGGTATAAACACCAACTAGAAAAGAATGGTAGATAAGCTTTTGAGATAACCGTACTAATCTAGGTCAGCGCCTCACCTGTAGCGATGGGTTTAGCACGTCATATGCATGTTTAAAGTAGAATCAAGGTCACTATGTGCTTGGTATGACCGCAATCTTATGTGACGTATTCAACTTGTAAACAGGCCCGTACTTTCACCTCTTAGGAAGGGATGATAGCTTGTGACCCTTTGAAATAGCGAGCATATCCTGCCTTATTTTCGTACCCACACGCACGGGATGATTTACGAACAAAATATGACATGTTTCCCTTCTTGTTTGCGCATATCGGACGGGGTCGACTGGGACTCGGTCTCGATACCCAACAGGCATGGTAAGTCCAACCCACGAGAAGCCTAGACGCGATTAATGACGAAGCCGAACACGGCTGCCAAATCTGAAACCATAATTCGAGTCCGAGGCGAAGCGGGCGACCCTACAGCGCCACTCCTCCTTTCACCAATTTGCCAGGCCAAGGTAAGGCAATTTCGTTTGGGTTTAACTTATCATGCTCTCTTGTCGGTTCAAAACAGGAACACGAGCACTCTCATAGGTACGCGAACAAGGAATGAACTCCACCAAAATACCCAAGGAAAAGGTTCCGTACCATGCCATCTCGCAAGCAACAACCGAGCAAAGCCCCCCAAGCTGTACCATACAACAAATAACAGAAACGGTTCGGCACGGGTCGACTATCGAGAAACAATCTCCAGAACAGGGGAATCACCTATGAAACCCACAGTATTCTCCAATGGAAGCAAAGTTAAGCAAACTGGGACTCACCCATGAAACCCACAGTATTCTCCAATGAAAGCAAAATTAAGCGAACCGGTACTTGCCCCGACGCAGGTGCAAATAATGCGGCGACGAGTAATGTCCTCCAGTAAAAATAATACAACGGGTTACAATTTTGACCTCGCTCGAATTAACACCCTTACGGCCATCGGCCATCGCCAAACGAAAGGAAATTTCGACCTCGCTCGAATTTACAACGGGTTACAATTCCGAACTCGCTCGAATTAACACCCTTACAAAAATTCAACCTCGTTCGAATATATAAGTCAGAAATTGACTTCGCCCAAGATGGCGACTCCAAATTCTACCTCGTTCGAATATGTAAGTTAGAAATTGACTTCGCCCAAGATGGCGATTCCAAATTCGACCTCGTTCGAATATATAAGTCAAAAATTGACTTCGCCCAAGATGGCGACTCCAAAATCAACCTCGTTCGAATAAGTCAGAAATTGACTTCGCCCAAGATGTCGACTCCAAATTCGATCTCGTTCGAATATGTAAGCCAGAAATTGACTTCGCCCAAGATGGCGACTCCAAATTCGACCTCGTTCGAATATATAAGTCAAAAACTTTCGCCCTAGATGGCAACTCCGAGTTCAACCTCGCTCGAATACATATGGAAGAATTAACTTCGCCTAGATTAGTAAGTCGGAATTCAATCCCACTCGAGTATACAAGTCGAAACTGACTTCCCCAAGATGGCGAGTCTAAATTCGACCTCGTTTGAGTTAAGGTTGGTTCCGCCTAAGTTGGCAAATCAGAAGTCAACCTCGCCCGAACTTGCAGATCCAAAGTAACTTCATTCGGACTCAGACGATGAGATCCTAGCGATCCGGGCAAGGTCGCATTCCCAATTAAGAAGATCAGGGACTCATCACAAAGAAAATCAAAAGATACACAAACGAAGCGAAGCAACTATTTCATTCAAGTATACATGCGCGACAACCGCACCCTACAAAAGGCCGAAACGGGCCCTCAGGAAAAAGATGAAAATAAACAACAAAAGAACAAAAAAAACTAAGTACAAAGGTTGCAGCAAAAGCTTCACTCAGCGTCTTCCCCATCGTCGTTCTCCCCAACATCCTCATCATCATCAGAAGGGAGCCCATCCTCGACATCAACGCCCTCACCAGCCTCCAGCGTTGTAGGGTCGTAACTGCAGGCAGTGCGAGCCTCGCGTGTCTTCGCCCGAGCATCTTCAAAGGCGGTTTCTGGGACATTCCCCGCCTCCCATAAACCCTTGTATATATCATGTAGGGCCTCGGCATGGACCCATAGCTCACAGAGGCGGCGAGGAACAGTGGCCAAAGCAGACTCTTGAGGGGGAGCTTGAGCCAATAACTGCGCCTTCTCAGCTTCGAGAGCCGCAACTCGGTCTCCCAAGATCGAAGCATCTCGATCAAGTTCACCAATTCGCTCCTCGAGCCGTGCCTCCCTTAGCGTGGCCGTCGCTCTCTCAGACTCCTGATCGGACCTGAGGACACGGATAGTATCCTCTAGTGCCACCGCCCTCGCCAAAGCCTACACTTGAGCGTTCTCGGCTCTCTCTATCTCAGCCACTTTCTTTTCTAGCTCGGCCACCTTCTCTGTCCATTCCGCACTCAGAGCGTCGACCTTAGTAGCATTTTGCTCGAGCTCATCTCGTAGAGACGATACCTCGCCTGAAGGTCCTCGCACTCCGTGGCAACCCTTTTGCCCACCTCAAGCTCTTCATCCTTGACATGAAGTTGCTCCTCAAGCTCGCTGCCTCTGCGGATAGACCGCATCAGTTCCTCATCTCTTCTCTCCAACTCCTCCCTGATGGATTGGGAGCCCGCACCCGCTCTGAGCTGCTCATGCATCTCCTGGCATCTGTTGCAATATCGTCGATACTTCTCAGCCATTTTCAAAAAGATCTCGGCCCGCGTCTCGGCCCTACAAGAACTCTCAACCTCCAGCATGTAAGTCTAAGAAAAAGAAGCAAGAAAGAGTCAATGTAAAATCAAAAAGGTCACAAAACTAAGAAAATAAAGGGGAACTCACCCTTAGGCCCATCGCGGCCACACCACGTGATAGCTCGGAGTCGCTGACATCCTGAAGAGCTCCGCTTTCAGCGGCGGAACATAGAAGATCGAACTGCGGCACAAGATCCATCGTGTCTTGCAGCAGAGTGAGATCCGACGGAATTCGGGTAAAACCCTCCTCGAATATCCTCATGTCCTCAGGGTCAATGTCGGATTCGGACTCATAATCCTCAACCATGACACCATTCCCCCTCTCATTGGCCGAAGAAGGGGCGCGGTTCTGCCGAGATATCGAATGGCCACCCGAAACAGCAACAACAGCCTTGGAACTCCACCTCTCCGTCACAGTAGCCCCTTGAACGCTCACAACAGGCATTACCTCCGCGGCCAAGTTGATACCACCACCAGTTTCGGGCGCCGCCGAGGCAAGGTCGCCCCTCGAAGATGTTTCGGAGAAGGTATAATTGTTTGGGCCCAACCCTACTTGGTATATATACATGGAAAAACGGTATTTTGAGAGGAAAACACAAGCACAGAGCCGCCGTGGAGGCCGTGTTTTATCTTTTCTTCCACCAACTTAGTCTTTTTATGTTTCTATGTATGATTTGTTATTTTTCTACCATGTCTATGTGGAGCTAAACTTCACGTTCTAGGGTTGTGGTTCTTTCATAACTATTGTTATTCGGATATTGATTTTGATTTCTTAGTTTATCATATTGGTTTATTTATTCAATCCTGCACTTAATTATTT